>NW_022881603.1:22613095-22913095 GCF_003369915.1 Drosophila miranda | reverse complement strand
TTTTAAATGCCAGTTTTTGAAACGTCGCTACGTTTGGATATTTGCCAAAACATGGTGAAAAACCCATACACAACTTTACCCGGCAGTGCCCCGAATGTCCTGAATGGCGAGGTCCTTCTATGACGATGTGTGTCCTGTTACATTAGTACGCTAGTGTTTGTGTGTGTATGTGTCCCTTTACATGCTGGTGTGTATGCTTGACGATTATCGCTAGCATTTGGCGAACGGCAAACTTGGGCGCTTGTCGGCATTAACAAGCCACAGAGCCATGCGTTAAACTAAGCGTGAATGTAACAGTGTGCGTATATGTGTAAGGGGGAGAGGCTGGCAGGCAAAGAAGGTGCCACTCAGCGAACGTGCATGTGTGTATGGCAACAGCAACATTGTTGCAAAATGATTTTGTATAAAAAAGAACCATCAATAACTCAAATATAATGACAGTTTTCCACTTGTTGTTGCCTCTCCTTCCTCTTTTCCTAATCTCCGACTTCCTTTTCATCTCCCTTGGTCCTGCTTATTTTCCACTGCCCCCTGCCCCCTCCTAAGCGAAGCTAAATGGATGAATAACTTAAGCCAGCTGCTCCAGCCTCTCTTGCCTGTTCTCTCTCTCTCTCGGTTCTCTTGGTGTGGGTGCGGGCGTGAGTATGGGGGCCCTTGCTGTTGCTTTGCTTGTGTGATGTTATGTAATGTAATAACGTCAATCAAATTTAAAAAAGGCAGACCAACTATTTGAAAATCAATTTTCATGCCACTCCCCTCACCTTCCGCCATTTCCATAGCAGTAGTAGCATTAGCAGGAAACAGGAAAGGGAAGAGAGAATCAGAGCGGAAGCTTAGTGCTCCTTGAAGTTGTTGCAGGCATGGGGCTGTGGGCGGGAGTCCTGGATGGTTGGCTTGGTGTCATGGGCTAATGTAGCAGAAGACCCTTGGACCCAGTCATTCCGCCGTCTAGGCCATGACTAGCGTGAAGGCTTGAAAGGAAATTAGGATGGGGGAGCGTAAGTGTCTCGGGTTTAGCCAAAGTTTAAACTAAAGATCCGCCACCAAAGTGAAATTTAACTCATTAATCATTCCTCATGTAGGGAGGGAGGGCCCATTTCGAGGCCCATCAGAGCGGCTCAAAGGCGCACAGGAATAAATCAAACATGTGGTGCCCAAACCCACTTTCAAGCCTTGTTAAACCGTTGACAAGTCTGTAGATTTTATTGGGGTTTACCTGATCTACAGTTCGTTTTGGCCATACCTCTTCTGGCAGATTGCATTGACAGTGCATATTCAATATATACATAGTATTCTCGATGATTTCTTTTTATGGCAGCCACTCCAAAACTATTGCCCATCGCCATCGCCATCGTCCTCATTCCCCTCATCTACTACCTCCTACGGCCGGCTGCCCGGCCACTCAACGCAAACGCTGAATTGACAATTGATGGATGGTTCTCCAAAACGTTGCATGCTTCCTCCCATCATCATTCTCATCCTCGTCCGCTGCCACATGATGCATTAAGTTTCCGGCAAAGTTTGCGACCGCAACAACAATTGCTGCCTCAGCTCCTCCAAAGTGTTTTATTAGCTATCGAGTCCTGAGTTTGCGTCGAGTTCAGTTCAGTTGAGTGGAGTTGATTGTCGGATTATGTGTCCATGCTTTTTATTCCACAAATTTCTCCTGAATACATTGTGTTTCTTGCGACCAGCGACCACCGACCACCATCTTGAGGAGCTACTCAGGAAAGTCTATGAAAAAGCTCTCAGGATTCCTGCAAGGATTCCTCCTTCAGTGTGGTCAATCTTCTACTTTGTGGTCCGGGAAATGCAGGACAATATTATGCACATTCCGTCTGTGGTGTCCACTGACGAGTATATCACGACAGCCATCAGAGAACCCGATTATGACCCGATGGCCGCATAAATTTTGAACAATTTCATCTACTTTATGCTTGGCCCAATATGTAATTCGAATGGGTCGCAAAAAAAATTGAAAATTTGACCCACACAAATATGCAGGCAAAACCAGAAGAGAAGAAAAAACCGGAAAAGCGAAGTGTGAAGTGAAGCAGAAGTGAACGGAAACGGGGAAAAAGTGGAGAGAGCATAAAGCCAGAAAATAGTTGTACAGCACGTTTCGACCATTAAGCCGCCAGAACTTTGCTTGCTGACTTTGTCATGGACATGACTCTTTCTCTCCAACGCTTGTCCGTGTGGACACACACACACAGAAACACACACGCACACATGCAAAGTGTTGTATAAACAAGTGAGGCCAGTTGGCGGCAGCAGCAGAAGTGAGGTGGCTCCAGGCAAGGCTAAGATGGGGGCCCAGCAGTCGGAAAGGATGGCCAACATCAACAAAAGCAACAATAGCAACAGGAAGACATGCTCTTAGCTGGGCGTATGAAATCAAGGTGCCACGCCCACTGGCATCAATTGTGCTTTGTTTGCCACAATCCCGCCCCCGCCCCCCGTCCTCTCTCATCTAGCATCCTTTTTGTGTGTCTCATTGTCGCCGTGAGTGGCTTTAATATTTTCCAGCTGACGTTGCTCTTAATGAAAGCAGGAAAACCAAGCAAGCTGGCTCCTCCCGCTGCTTCTTCTCCTCCCACTTCCTCGTTTTTGGTCCAGTATCACTAATGCTCTCCTTGGCTCTGCCTCTTGCTCGCTCGTCTATTCTCTCTCTCTGTCTCGCCCTCTCTTTGCCTTTCTCTTGGCATTTTCCACTTAGCTGACTTGGATTGCTCTAGCATTTCGTCCAGTTATTTATGGCCCCTGCCGAGTAAACGAGATCATTTAGCTAATGGCCGCACGCCCAACTGCGCCTACAAGAGAGGCCTCGAGTTCTCCATGCTACGCCAGACCTCCCCACTCCACTCCACTTCAGTCCACTCCATTCCTCAGCGCTGGACTCCTTAAGCTACACAGTGCTCCTACTCCTATGCTACAATGGACATTACATTTCCATGACAGCAGCAGTGCCAACAGATATCCATATTTTGCATACAGTTTGTGCCAAGATGGCACTTTTTTCCCCGCCCATTGTTGCTGAAGGGTTCTTTCCTTTCTCCGAGTCCAAATTCATATTACATGCCATTACTCCCGTTTTGTGAACATTCCAGACCCCTCCTAGGCAACAAGTCGTGACCATGTTGTCATGGATTGGAATTTATGAAATTGTTTTCTGTGTGACATACCAAGAGATAATACTTTCAGGTATCTAACATCTCCTTCACTCCCCAACCGTTTTTGTCCTAAAAAATTAACTTGCTGTAATAGTCTGAGGAATTCAGGTCAAGCCCTTTGTGAAAATATAGCATCAATGGAATTCCCATTTAGCTTATAGAATGATGCCAACACTCACATTGAAACTCCTTGCGTGCTGCACTCACAGACGTCACAATGTTGGCCACATGGCCGAGGACCGTGGCAAAGAGCATCAGGCCAAATAGCAATTGCAATATCACAAACACATACTCGCCCTTGGAGCGCGGCTTGGGCAGGTCTCCGATGGTTGTGAGGGCCAGAGTGCACCAGTAGTAGCTCTGCAGATACTGCTTCACTACGTCCGCCGACTCGGAGTCGTGGTAGACCCAGTTGCGGGACCCGAAGCCGTTGTTCTTGTGGATGATGTGGTAGAGACAGCCGTTCCAGTGGAATATCACAAGCAGATAGTGGATGAGGGCCGTCGAGCGAAAGACGTTCGGGTAGTTCGTGTGCCGCTCGGTGCGGTCCATGAAGGACCAGAAGCGGTAGATCTTAACCAGCCGGAAGCTGCGCAGAATCGAGTTGAAGCCGATGGACAGATAGAGAAAGTCCAGCGGCAACAGGCACAGGCAGTCGATGTAGAAGATCGTCGAGTTCATGTAGTGGGTCCGCAGCTTCAGGGCATCTGTCTGGAGCACCCCGTCTTCCAGATAGCCGGTGCGGAAGTGAAAAAAGATGTCAATCAGATAGAGGAAGTCCGACAAGTAGTCAAGGCAGAACCAGATCGCAATCGTGCGACGATTGATCTCCTGGAAGGCGAAGCGGTAGATTATCACCCAGAAGTTGTACAGAAAGGCCATGGACACCACCATGGACCAGTAGTAGCACAGCCGCCCCGCCGGATCGAACACAAAGTGAAGCTTACGGGTCGCCGTGGCCGCTCTAATTCGCTGCGAGGCGGTGCGATGCGCCTTCTTGTGGTGTGGTTGTCCTCCTTGTGACCCGGCTCCACAACCGCCGCCTCCATGGTGTGCTGGATGGGATTGGCCACCGTGGTGCCCCGAGCCATCTCCTCCCTGTGAGGACGTTCCGTGTGAGTGTCGCTGGTGCGTCGCCGCGGATATCGAATGCTGCAGCTGATAGCGGTGCGGGGCTGGGGCAGCATTATGGTGAGGCTGCTGGTGCTGTGATCGTGAACGCGGGTAGCTGCGGGATACACAAGATTATGTGTGGGATTTAACACGGCATACCATGAGGGAATTCAATAATTGAATATATTTTGTTTTCCTTGCCAAATCATATTTGGGTTACTAACCGATCTGTGCCGTTGCAGTAGTTGCCACCGTATTGAGTATGCCCTCCCATGGGTATGCTGGTGGCTTCACCGCCGGCCAGCGTGTTATCCTGTGAGCCGCGGCCCATTGACCGGTTCCAGGTGCCCGTGCCCCCCAGGAGCCGCTGGTCGCCGCTGCCTGTTGTTTTCAGTCGGCCACGCGACTTGTTGCGTTGCTTGTTGTGCAGTAGATCCATTTCGGAGGCAGTGCTTACGGTGGCCATTTGAGAGTTGGAGGCTCGGGAGGCGCATGGTGTGGCCAGGCTGTCGTGTGACGTGAAGAAACCTTGTTGCGAGACGCTCTGGCCGAATTTCGGCTGGGACATGCCAAACTTTGGTCCTAGATCTACGACGGGGGAAGAAAAGGAGTAGCTTCGATTAGTCACGAACAGGATAACATCAACAGAATGGGCGGCATAAAGGTCGGAGAGTTCTGACACACAAACAGCGAGGGGGGTCTACAAGAGAGAGAGAAAGACAGAGAGAGGATGGGGGAGAGGGAGAGCCTTACCGAGAAAGCTCTGGCGATCGATCGAGAAGCGACGCAGGCTCCCCAGATCGATGAAATGCTCATCGGCGGCCATTGTGGGCGTAATTGAGAGTTCGGTTGTGTGTATGGCGGCACTACCACCACCAATGGTACCACCACCGTGTGACAGACCCCCACTGGGCGCGCCACTCGAGCCGCCGCCCACCGTCAGATTCGTGCAAATTGTGGCACCGACAGCACTGCCACCCATCCCGGCGCCCAGATAGCCAGCATTGCTGGCATAGAAACTTCCATCAAGTTCGGCCATCTGCTGCTCGTAGGCGGTCAGCGGATTGATGGACCTCGAGCTGTGGTCCCGGTACAGCGGTCGCGGCGAGGGCATCAGCGAGGGGTTCAGCAACCCGTTGAGGGAGAGACGGGGCTGCATGATTTCCGGAAAGCTGGCTCTCGGCGCTAATCTATAAGAAGTGGCTGCTGCAGTTGCAGTTGTAGTTCTGTTGGTGTTGCTGCAGATGTTGCTGTTCTGACGAATTGCTATTGTTGTTCTGGTCTGCGTCCTGTCATTGGCCATATCAGCGGGTGCATGAGTGCGACTGCGAATGCTAGTGCTAGGGGGAGCCTGCGGCCGGGCATTGGGCCATCGTTCATCATCAGCAGTATCCCTATTGACATCGACGTGGAGGATATTGTCATTGTCATAGTCATCTGCCACATTTGTCCCTTCGGCATCGGTATCGATGGCAGCGTCGCGCCTCAGGCTGGGCGTAGCCCTTGCCTTGGACTTGGACGTCGCCGAATCAGCTGCACGTTGTCCGGCCCATTCGATGGGACGTTGATTGTGGGTTCATTGTTGCACAGTTTTTAATTAATTTGCAATTGGGTTTCCCAATGATTTATATATTTATTTCAATGCAGAGAGAGTAGGAGAAATATGAGCAGAGCAGAGAGTAAAATTAATTGCATTTTCTCCATTAATAACATTTTGTTTTGTTTTTCTTCTAATTTAATTCCTCTAAAGAGAAGGAGCTTTTGGGGCAGGCTTAAGCACACGCACACACAAACACACGGTAGAACACAAATCATATAAACAGTGAGTGGGTGGTGGATTGGTGGTGGCATTGAAAGTGTTTGTCAAATATTCAACAACATTCCATGTACTGTATATATCCTTAATAATTATTTCTAGGATCTAGATTTAATCAATCAATAATTATCAGCAGGATCTTAAGGGGTGGATGTGTGCCAATTAAATACCATGCAAAAGATGTCTATTATGTGCATATATACTCGTATGTGGAGTGGTGTGTGGGGAATGAGCCACCTGTCAGGCGCTGAATAAGTGTCGTGTCTTTTGGCTTCTGAAAGCGCTAATAAAGTTAGATTTAATTAGGTGCGCCCAAACGGGGCATGCAACAACGCCGTAGCTCCATTACTTTTAACCAGCTGCCTGCCTGCCTAGCAACTGGCTTCGTTTTCCACTTGGAAATTCATGAGTTGCCTGCCACACGCAAGGGCTGGGCCTCTCTTTCTCATTCCCCATAATAAAGAAGGACTAGCTCAAGTGCGCACTTGACTGTCGAACAGCAAGACAATGTCCAAAGTTGTTGCTCTTCCATGTCCATGTCCATGTCGCTGTGTTCCTGTGTCTGCCTCGAATTGCGGGTGGCGCCAATTTATTTCTATTACGAGAACTTCGATGTTCCCTCCTGATGCCGGTCTCCTGCCGCCTTCCTCCTGTCTCCAGCCTCTTTCTATCCCACTGCCTGTTGCTCTTTTCCCGAGACTGTGCCTCCTCCCACCTGCCACCACACTCAGCTGGAGTGCCGAGTGTCGAGTGGTGCCGCTGAGGCTGATAGTGCTGGAGCAATTGATTATTGGCGGACCGCTTTTAATTATTGGCCGTGCCGCTGCTCCACAGCATCTAGCTGCCGAAATTCAATTACGCTGCCAAACAGCGGTGCGGAGTAGATGAGTCGCAAGTGTTCTTCCGTCCATCCGGAGGCAGAGTGCTCAGGACCTGTTTTGTCGCGATTCGCGAGTGAAATGCAAAAAATTGTCAATTACTTTGCCGCACCTGTGTCTCTCCGGCTCTGACATGAATTTCCACTTTCCACTTCCACCTTCCCTGCCTGCCACTTGCTTTCCTAGCCCACAAACACTTCCAGACAGTTCTCTCCCCGCAGACACTGGCTATAATTTCTAATTAATTTCGCTTAATGGCAACACACAAATCAACTTGACCGCCTTATTTATTAACTAATTTCACAGGAGCCAACGCCATTCGAGGCGGCAGGCGGGCAGTGCAGGAAGGCAGGAAGATATAAATGTGGTTTATCCCCAATGTTTTATTAATAAATGTCTCTTCCTTCCACTCTCATTCTCTGTCTGTGTGTCTCTCTGCATAGCCTTAGCAAATGTGGTTGCAACTTTGCGTTGTCGCTGCAGCTCGCCTGGCAGCCATTTTGGATAAGTTTAGGGCTGTTTCCTGCTTTCTCAGAGTGCATTTCAATGTTGGACGAAAATTGGTGAAAGTTTGTCCTTGCAGCAGCTGCTACCTCGCCCTCTCTCTCGCTCTCTATTCAGAGTATCTCTCAGATACTGCGTCATAGGCAATTTACAAGCCTGTTGCCTACTTTGAGGCGCTGTCAAATAAAATTGCTCTGATTCTTAGCGAAGAGAAAAGAAATATGAGTTAGAGAGAGAGAGAGAGAGAGAGATAGAGGGAGACAGGGATCCGTCTCTGTCGCCCCTGACCGCATTCCCAAGTTTGCAGACATCATCTTGGGACTTTTTAATTTTGCTAATAGTTGAGTGTCATTAATTTAAACTTTTGCGCTCTTTGCGTTTGTCTTCAGCTGCGGCCCCAGTGATAATAAAAACAGCCATCGAGACAGCAAGAGCGAAAGCGACAAAAAAAAATGGCAGAAGCGTACGCGATAGGGCGAAGAAAAATGAAAAATCTACAGCTTAATGTGCGGCACTTTGTCATGGCCTGCCACCCGCTTGAACAGCCGCACCACATTCGCAATCACAATCAAAGAGAGAGATAGAGAGAAAGGGAGAGAAAGGACGAGAAGGGATAAGGCTGACCATGAATTGTCAATAAATTTGCTTGCCGCAAATCATCGCAGCCTGTGCCTCCTTCTGCCGTACCCAAGTGTTCGAAAAAGGAAAAAACCAAACAGATAAACGATAGAGGCAGAGAGATGGACAGAGAGAGAGAGAGAAACTAAACCTCAATTATTTGGTGAAGCTGCAACAGCAAATGAAAATATTCGAGAGCTGAAAATACTTTGACAAAAGTTTGCCAAACAAACTTTTGCCTAAAACATACTTTGAGCCTTACACAAACACGCGGCCAAATGCTGGGAGTCGTGGGAAAGGGGTGTCAAAGGAGTTAGAGCGTGGGGGTTGGGGGGAGGAGTGGAAATTGTGGAAACTTAAACGACACAAAAAGTAAGTCGGGCATTAAGAACAAAGGAAAGAAACTAAAACTTGAAGAGCGGCCAGGCAACCGGAAGGAAGAACAGTTGCAAGGATCCTAAGGATACAACAGCTGATGCCACCACCATCCCTCGATCGAACTGTCAAACGTATTTCAGAACTGACATATTTTTATAACCATGAAATATACAAATTTCAGAGTATTAAAGATGATATTACTCATGTGGCTGGTGGAATCCTTATAGAGCGAGAGTAAGAGCCGAGTGAAGCGCCTTTCCTTGCCCGACTTTAATAACGACACCCTGATCCCGGACACCCGTGAAATACTTTGGCGATAACCACATCTGTGGCGGTGGCCTATTGACGCCGGACTGGGTGCTGACCTCCGCTCACTGCGTCATGGAGTAGGTGGACACTGCCTTTGAGATATCTTTCGATGACTTTTGCCTTTATTTAGCGAATCGAAGACCATGTTTAGGACGCGGGTGCTGCTGGTGGCGGCGGGATCACCGAACCGGCTAAAGCTCGTCACGGGCAAGACGGTCTGCACCCCGGTGGAGGCACAGTACGTGACAATGAACTTTACCATGTTGAACACGGACAACATGGCGATGATGCGTCTGAAATATTCTATGCCCACTGGGAATCCCCGCATTGGATTTCTCGATCTGCCCTCTGACCCCCCGAAGTTTGGCTCGAATTACATAGTTTTGGGCTGGGGCAGAATATACAAGGTATGAGATCGACGGAAGGAAACTTAAATTTCAGATTCGAAATATTACAAACTTTTGCAGGGAGGTCCCTTGGCCTCGAATATCCTGCAGATCGATGTGCTTCTAAAAGACCAAGCGTACTGCGAGAAAAAACTAAAGAGCTTCAAATGCGGCATGATGTGTAGCAAAAATGACGGAAATGACTCCAGTCCATGCTCCGGTGATCTTGGAGGGCCGTTGATCAAAGACAATATAATGGTTGGCATCGTCACCTATCCTATGGGCTGTGGATCCTCGATTCCCTCCGTCTATACGGACGGTCAGAGCAACATTGATTGGATACGCGACACGATGAGCATCTGCTCCACCATCACCATGAACATAATTTCAATATTCATCTTCTTACTCTCGCTGTTAGTGGCTTGAAAGTCATAGTCACAGCTTTCAGATGAGAGATGATTCGATGGAAAGAGAGACAATGCCTGTCCAAGCATCACACAGAACAGAACTAATATTTGAGCCAATTTGGAAGTCGAATAAGTCATTCATTCATAAACTTAGTTTTCGGTTGTGAGATGCATCGATGAAAGTACAAGACAATTGTTGTTAATCCAAACCACAGCATAGAACACAAGCTTGCTGATTTTCGAAGAATAGAGGCAACAGCTACTCGTATGGCACCGCCTGGCACTTGCAATCCCTTCTGGCTACTGGCTCTGTCACCCGGGAGCCGCAATATGCAGCAAGCTCTGGCTCTTAATTGCCACAAAGGCCCCGCACAAGGGCCACGTCCATGGGGCTTTAATTGACATTCGTCCCTCAATTTAGCCGCAACCAGTATCCCTGTCAGAATCCCACACGAAATCAGCTTTTTCCTTGCTGTGAAGTGAACATGGAATTCGGTTTCAGTTAGGGACGGACATAGGGCGCGATGCCAGAGCGTGAAATAAATTTGGGTCCCTTCTTCGGTCCCTGTCCCACGGAAAGTAGATGGTTCATTACTCCCTTATTCACACGATAAATTCATAAAGGGGGTAGTGTTCAAAATACGAAAATTACTCGCAACAAGAGCAGCAGGATGGCGATAGCAGCAAAAGGCACCTGATATCCATTTAGGTAATGAATTTTGCACACGCACTCACTTCTATGTGCCTCTGGCATATCTGCCATAACTTCCACTCAGGACTCCTAGAGGAGACTCCAGTAGGCAAATGCGTAATGACAAGCATTAATGCAAACGACTTCATTTAATTAAACGACCTGCAGGAGAGAACAAAAAAAGAACTCAAACTGAAACTGAAACGTAGTCGTTATTATCATTACTACAGCCACAGATAATTTCCAGTTGGGGAGTTCTTTGCTCCATTCTGTTGTTTGTCGGGAATATGCGCTCAAGCCGAGTTCTATATCATAAATACAAAATGCTAACCTAATACGTTAGTAGATATGCAAAAAACTATCTAAACAAATCAGTAAAGTCAGAGAGAATTTTCATTGCATTTCTGAACACATGGGAATGTGTTTTCTTAACTTTGCGTAAAATACTTTCCATCGGATTGAAGCTGCCTCATTCTTTCTGTCACACAAATAAAATATACCCACCGATACCGAGTATACAAAAAGAGAAGTGCGCACAAAAAAAGACACACACAGCAGAGATAGGCGTGGCGGCAGAGAAGGAACAGATGTGACAAAGTCGACAAAGAAGAAGCCAATTCAATTAACAGTCGCTGGAAATGGGATTACTTCTTGCAGTCGGAACTTTGAGACATGGAAAGCAAGAGCCAGAGGAAGTGCAAAACCAAGTAACCCCAGATGGTCATGAGTCCTGTGGGGTAATCCATACAAAGTCCAGTTTCCCGACTAATCAAAATTCCTGTTAATTTCCCCTAATGAGAACCCGCATGGGATGTGCAATGTGCAACATTTTCAATGGATTTAAGTGTCTTTGCTCATTAGCACTCGTGGAGAAAACAGGGGAGATGCCGGCGCCGCACAGCTGTTGCAACCATCACACAAATACAAAACGAGGGGGAACGTAGTGAGTTGCAGCGGACACCGCAACTCTACAGTTATACCCGATACTAAGTCAGTATGGCTCTCCTCCGGCAGACGCCGCTAATATTAAACGACACGACAAAGAGTGCGTGCGAGAGAGACAGAAAATCAGTCTGAGCGTGACGTCGGGCGCTGCGTAGCCACTGAAAATTGATTTCTTGCTTTTGGCTACAAAAATGATCCGATCTGATCCAGATTCAGCAATCTGATAGATATGGTCGTTATCTATGATTCTGCGTTTTTAGTTTTCTCGAATGTGCAATATTGTGGATGCAACAGATTTTCGTCTTTTGTGGGGGCGGAAGGGGGTGGGGCGAAATTCTGAGATATACGTTTTATAGTGAGATCTAACAGAAGTGCAGATACGAAATTTGGTTACTCTAGCCTTAATAGTCTCTGAGATTTGTGGATGCCCCAGATTTTCGTCCTTTGCGGGGGCGGAAGGGGGTGTGGCGAAATTTGGACACGAAACGGTCAAGGTCCGATATCACAGGAGTGTGGATACCAAATTTGGTTGCTCTGGCTCTTATAGGTTCTGAGATCCTTGAACTCATTTTTTGCAATTGGCAAAACCGACCATGAAACCTGTGTGGAAGAGAGAGACAGAGCGAGAAAGAATGAAATTGTTTTCTTGATTCTGTCTATAATAATTATACGATCTGGTTGAGATCTTACATTCTAAAACATATAGTCATCCACTACGATTCTGCCTTTTTGGTTTTATCGTATATTTAAAAATGTGGATGCCACAGATTTTCGTCCTTTGTGGGGGCGGAAGTGGGCGGGGCGAAGTTTTGAAATATTTTTGTAGCAGTGACCTATCACAGAAGTCTGGATACAAAACATCGTTGCTCTAGCTCTTATAGACTTTGAGCACTAGGCGCTGAAGGGGACGGACAGACGGACAGACGGACATGGCTCAATCGACTCGGCTATTGATGCTGATCAAGAATATATGTAAGAAGGAGTGGGCCAGCTGGCCTATTGAGGGGGCAGCGGAGATAAGCAACAGCAGTAATAACAGCAGCAGAGGAACAGCTGATTAGCAGCAACAGCAGTAGTAACAGCAGCAGCAACAGCAGTAGTAACAGAAGCAGATCAACAGCGGACAGAGAAGAAGAGCGACCGAGCGAAGCAGTGAAAAGGAGAGAACAGCAGCAGCAGAAAATCAGCAGAAATAAGCCGTAACACTAAGAACTTTTGTAAGCACACATACCAGGCCACCGCGATAATAATACGAATAAACAATACTCTAAATAATATCTTACATTTGGGGGCTCAACCAGTCGCGTACTGCCTGTGTAAAGTGGAAAAAATCAAAAATCTCAGAAGCCGTCAGCAGACGAAGCGAGACGGAAAAGCAAAAATTTGGTGCAAAAAAACTGCGCATTAGACTCTCAGAAGCCGCAAGCAGAGGAAGCGAGACAGCGAGTGGGTGAAAAGAAGAACCGAGAAAAAAGGGTTGCTTCAAGCCGGCTGCCCACAAGAGTATTGCGCAGTAGAATTATAATGGAAAATACAAGTGGACCACCAGCCGGGAATATGCAGCAAAACGCGAACGAGGAAGCGATGAGGTCAACACTCCTAGAAGAAAACACACAGACGCTCCAACAGCTGGTTCAACTGCTCTCGATGAAAATAAATGCTGATGAAATAGACAAGAAAAATGATGCAAAGCTGGTAGTGGAAAATTTTGCCAAAATTATTCCAGAATTCAACGGAGAAAATATGTCGGTACAGCAGTGGTTTATTAACTTCGAGCTAAACGCTGAAGCATACGGACTAAATGACAAACAAAAATACGTGCAAGCCCGAGCAAAAATGACAGGTACAGCTGCTCTTTTTCTCGAGTCCACAGCAGTGTATGAGTACGGCCAATTGCGTCACCAACTTTTACAGGAGTTCGAGTGTGAGCGTTTATGCAGTGCGCAAATTCACAATCAATTGTCTATGCGAGTGAAGTTTGCCGGCGAAAGTTCTCACGAATATATACTACAGATGAAACGCATTGAGCACGTGGGACAACAGACACGGAGTCGGTGATTCGATACATTGTCGACGGACTGAATTTAAAAACGGATTATAAGTACACCTTTTATGGATGCAGCACATACAAGCAGCTGCGAGAGAAGTACGAAATCTACGAAAGAACGCTCGCGGTTGATGGGGGTTTGGCCCCGAAACAAAAAGACTCACAGCCGTTCGGAAAGAAGTCCAATTTCACCAAATATGAAAGGAAGCAAACTGCTACAATTGTGGATCCCAGGAGCATCTACGCAAGGATTGCCGAGCTGCATTAAAGTGTTTCCGCTGCAATCAGACTGGACACATGTCTAAGGATTGCCCGAGTGCTGCTGCCGTAAACGTTGTGTTCGGACCAGCCGCTGAAGAATAACCGTAACTTTAACATTATTATTGTATGAGCAGAGAGAGCTGCCTATGTTGTAAAACGTTGACGTTCTGCAGAGCTGCTGCGCTCTCCCGCTAAAGGGGCTCTCTGCCGCCGCCACTTCGGCAACTATTTTGATCTGCTGCCGCCACTTCGGCAATCACTTTGATCTAACGCCGTCGTCTATAGTTTAGTTCTATGCTAATAGAACCTTCGCATAAGGTTTATCTGGCAATAGCAAGCAATCGGCTGCCGCTAAGCCACCAAGATTAAATACGAATTATAAAGTTTAACCCGAAATCTGTTTTCATTTTTGAAACACATAGGTGCCAAAAAAGCTTGACATCTCAAACATTGGTGACCCCCCGACGTGATATAAAACCATTGCTTAATCGCGTTCCGTTAAAACACTTATTATTTATACAATATTTTGTTGTTGGGTAGTTTAACTACCAACAGATACATTTGGGTGCACGTTGAAAAACAGTTTAAAGTGCAAATTCAGTGAGAGTGCGGCTGGAATATTTATAGACAAATTCCGGTACTTTAAGCGTCGAATCTCTCATTCTCTGCGCAGCTGCAGCCGCGGTTATTGACTTTTCGTGTCTTGCATTCTCGCTCTCGCGTCTATACATCGTCGCTTAAGCGGTATTTCATTTTCCGTTGTTGTGTCGAATTGCACAACGGTTAACATGGACAACGATCCGAATACAGGCGCGGGCGGAAATATTGTGGTGGCTGATTCCAGACTGAGTCTGTATAAGCGTAAAAGTCAGTCATTATATGATCGATTGCACAGGCTTGGCGAATCCTTCGCGGGGAATAAAATCGATAAGCTGACCGCCGCGGAAGTCGAGGTGCGCCTTGATATGTTGGCAGAAATTCGAGAGGAATTTAATAAGGCCCATAATGAGTTGGAGGCTCTCGATCAAAACGAGATTGGGAGTGAGCTGCGCGAAATCTTCGATACTCTTTTCATATCGTTGAAAGCTGAGTTGCTGGCTGCTGTTGAAGTAAGCCAGTCACACGCCGCTGCCCATTCTACGACTCTGCCAAGCCATTCCGGACATAGTCCCATCATCATGGCTCACAAGCAGCGACTTCCTGAGCTGAAGGTGCCTAAATTTTCTGGTGGATACGTCGAGCTCTCGGATTTTATGGCAATGTTCAATGTTAGAGCTCTCCAGTGCCAATTATCGTGCGGCTCTGGATATACTTTGTAGTGTATTGACACTCAGACTTAAGCACGCGTTGTCTTCAAGATTCTCTTTTATTCTATCTCACTTGGATGGTGTGACCGTATATAGATATTAATATAATACCTAACACGCCTCTCCTTAGATGTTTAATATACATGTCATTTACAAATCTATTTTCTTATAACAATTTGATTTGTGTACTTAATCTAATTAGCGTATATAAAATTTATGTGATTTCGTATTTTTCTTTCTTCTTAATCTGTTTAGTATTTGTTTCAGTGTTTAATTTGTACATAATTTGATTTCATAATTCCTTTCTTTATATTATTTTATTGTTAAATACGCTTTACTACCTTCCCTGCCTCACGTGGTCTCAACTCTCTCCTGGTGGGTGTTGGTTGAGAAACTATTTGTTCATTGTTGGTTTTGGAATTGTCATCTACTGAACAATTGCTTTCGACATCAGGTGTTTTCGCATTAGGCGATGTATGATTGTTAGTGCTTTGGTTTCTAATTTGATCCAGGTGACGTTTTATTTCTCTGTTATTGTTCGCCAAAATACAACAATACGAACGCGGGCCCAGTTGTTGTTTTACAGTTGCCTGAGTCCAGCTTGCTTTGTTAGGATTTTTGTAGTCCCTAACCATAACTTTTTGACCCTTTAAAAATTCTGTGCTTCGTCTACCTTTGTGATTTACAACACACTCAGTCTGTTTTTTATTTATTATGCTTTCCACCGTAGGTGGTTTTAACAACGAAAATCTTGTTTTTAGTGTACGACCAAAAAATAATTTAGCAGGAGATTCGCCCGTAGTACAATGAATCGTATTTCGGTAATCGATCAAAAATCTATTTAAAATTGTATTAAAATCTTGTCTTTCATTAGCCTTTATGTTTGCATATAGTGATTTCTTAACAGTCTTTACAAAATTTTCTGCTTGACCATTAGTCGCTGGATGTCCTGGAGCAGTAAAAATGTGATTAACACCATTGTTTTTCATAAACGTTTTAAAATCATCAGAAGTAAACTGTCGTCCATTGTCACTAACTAACACGTCTGGTAAACCATATCGACAAAATACTTCTCTAAGCTTGTTGATAGTAAACAATGAAGTTATTTCCTTCGTTTTGAATACTTCTGCCCATTTTGTATAAGAATCTATAATAACCAATAAATGAAAACCTCTAATTGGTCCTGCAAAGTCTATGTGTACTCGACTCCAAGCCTTTCCTGTGGATTTCCACGGTATTAACAGACTCTTTTCTGGACTTGATTGTAGTTCCTGACAAGGAATACAATCTCGAATTAATTTCTCAATTTCAGAATCCATGCAAGGCCACCACACATAAGAACGTGCTAACATTTTGGTTTTTACTATTCCCAAATGCGATGCATGAAATTCTGCTAAAATAGCTTGTCTCAGTTTGGTTGGAATTACTACTCTGTGTCCCCATAAGATACAATCATATTCCACTGAAAGTTCATTTGTTTTAGAGATGTAGGCAGAAAACTCGCTGCCTTTTAATCTTGTCTTCGAACCAGTGTTAATTGCCTCACAAACTTTTGATAATATTGGGTCACGTCGTGTTTCACGAGCTATTTCTTTGAAGCTAATTTTGAACACCTTTTCGGACTGTATAAAATGTATGTAATTATAGTCTTCGTTTGGTACAGCCGTTTCCCATTGAGGCATTCTTGAGAGTCCATCTGCTATATTTAAGGTCCCCTTTATGTGTTCAACTGTATATTGAAAACCTGACAAAGTCAGTGCCCATCTTTGCATTCGTGCAGAGGCCATCAATGGAAGTCCTTTCAGGTCTCCAAATATGCTTAGTAATGGTTTGTGATCTGTTCGAAGGATGAACTTGTTTCCTAAAAGATACTGTCTTAATTTACTCACACAGAACACTATAGCCAGGGCCTCTTTCTCGATTGTACTGTAATTATGCTCGCTTTTGGATAATGCTCTTGATACAAATGCTATTGGTTTGATATCTTCATTGCATTTATGTGATAAAACACCTGAAACTGCATGACTGCTAGCATCAGTCGTTAATACTAACGGTTGATCTGGGTTGTAGTGAACTAAAACTTGTTCAGAAGTTACTTCTTTCTTTACCTCTTCATATGCACTCTGACATTCGCGTGTCCAATTAAATTTGGTATTTTTCTTTAATAATGCATATAAAGGACTCATTATCTGAGCGAAATTATTGATAAACTTTGAATAATAATTTACCATGCCTATGAAAGCTCTAAGCTGTGATACGTTTTCCGGAGCCGGTGCAAACAATACACTCGCAACTCTATCATTGTTTTTGCTCAGTCCTATCCTGTCAATTGAAAATCCTAGGTAACAAATTTTGGATTTAAAGAACTCACATTTCTTGTCATTTAATTTAATTCCAACTGATTTCAGTTTTCTAAGTACAGCTTTTAGGTTTGAAATATGTTCTTGAAGATCTCGTCCTGTAACTGTTATGTCATCTTGATAAACCACAACTCCTCGCATACCCTGAAACAACCCTTCCATTGTTTTTTGAAAAATAGCTGCTGCAGTTTTTATACCAAATGGTAAGCGTTTAACTTTCAATAGTCCAATATGTGTGCTCCAAGTACACAAATTTTGAGATTGCTCATCTAAATTTAGCTGATTGTAAGCATTTGACAGGTCAAGTTTTGAATACAGTGTACCCCCTTCAAGCGCTGCAAAAATGTCGTCTATTCGAGGTAGTGGATACTTTACGTCGACTAAAGACCGGTTTAATGTAACCTTATAGTCACCACAAATTCGTATGTCACCGTTTGGTTTTAAAATCGGTACCAAAGGTGTTGCCCATTCAGAACTAACAACTTGCTCTAAAATTCCATCATCTATGAATTTTCGTAACTGCACTTCAATCTTTTCTTTCCATGCTAATGGTACTGACCTAGGCTTGAAAAATATTGGTTTTGCATCTTCTTTTAATAGTAACGATATCGTATTCGTAGTATATGAACCTAAACGAGGCTCAAAAACTTCAGCAAACTCCGATTTAATCTGTTCTGTAATTACAGAATTTGGTTCATTTACGTACACATTGTTCACCTGAATTAACTCAAAATTAAAAGCTCTCAAAAATGTTCTACCTAGCAAAGGTGGACTCACTGCATTGGTTACAACAACAACAATTTGTTTTTTTAGACCTCGATATTCGATCGTTGCATCGTACTCACCAATAACTTTGATTGAATCTCCATTGTAATCTACATATGGAACTAGACATTTTCTAAGTGGTCTGCTGGTATTTAAGCTTTCGTAAAATGTTTTTGGAACCAATGTGCACGGTGCACCAGTGTCGCAAGCAATTTTCGTTATGTTTCCATCAATTTTTACAGGTAAATAATATACTCCATTAGTTGACGTTGTATCAACGCTATAGATAGAAAAGTTATAATTATCATTATCAAAATTATTATCAGAATAGGTGTCATGTTTTGTTTGAGATACATAATTTACGGATTTTTTTGATTTATTTTTACAAATGCTCGCCAAGTGACCTGTTTTTCCACAGCTGTGACATTTGCATGCCTTATACTTGCAATTGTTTGAGTTATGATTTCGCCAGCCACAGTGTGTGCATGGCTGCTGCTTCTTTTCTCTGCCAGCGTCGCAGTCGTTTTCGCCGTCGCCGTCACCGTCGCTTCTGCCGCCTCTGTAACTCACGTTTCGGTTGCCCTTGAAATGACTTCTGCCGTTGCTCTTTGCTTGATCTCTGTTCTCGCCTCTTTGCCTCTGCCATTGACTAGTCCCGTTCTTTTGATGCATGTAGTTGACGTTGTGTTCTGTCTTCCTTGTGCTGATCTTCGTCTCCATGATCATCGCCTTCTTGAGTGCATCAGCCAGAGTTAGATTTTCGTCTTCTTCACATATTCTTTCATATATAGGGTTGGGAAGGCTCATCACAAATTGGTTTAATACAAACGCTTCCAGATTTGAGCCAAATTTGCATTCCAATGCCAATTGTTTAACTCGAGCATACCACTCCGCTACAGTCTCATCTTCACTTTTTGTGGACATGTGAAATTTTTTTCTTTCTCTGAATATGAGTGTAGGTGGTGTGTAGTGTGTTTTTAAAATTTCACATAATTCTTTGTATGCTTTTGATACGGGTGATACCGGATTGCACAAACTATGTAGTACAGTGTAAGCCGCTGTACCGATCGACTTCAACAAAACTGCCTTTTTTGTGTTTTCCTCTTTCACATTCAATTCGCACAAATGTATGTCGAATTTTTCCTTCCAAATGCAGAACGTTTCTTGGTGTGGCGAAAACTCAGCAATTGTTGCCATTTGATAGAATGTTGGTGCTTCATTTTTCGTCATGTTGCTATTCATATATTATATGCACTTTTAACATGTGTATGTATATTAATACGTTTTATTTTATGCTCGTCGCCAATTATGTAGTGTATTGACACTCAGACTTAAGCACGCGTTTTCTCAAGATTCTCTTTTATTCTATCTCCCTTGGATGGTGTGACCGTATATAGATATTAATATAATACCTAACATACTTAATAAACGCTTTAATAACAAAAGACTTGTTTTCCAGGCACACATCAAGAAGATTCTTGGGCTAAAGAGGGTAGACTCGCCTTCTGCTAAAGGGCTTCGGGAGTTTTCGGATGCAGTCAATTTACACATGCGAGCGTTGCAGACATTGGGAACTGCTGAGGAGATTTCAGGATTCATGGTCATCAACATGATGCTGCAGAAGTTGGATTCGAAGACGCAAACCAAATGGGAGGAGCACACATCGTCGGATGCTATACCTATCGCAGAGGAATTCTTCGAATTCTTGCAGCAACGCTGCCAGAAAATGGAGCGGTTGGAATATGCTACAGCGACACACGCTACTAGCGATCAGGTGGGAAAAAACCATTCCTATACGCAGGTTAAGAAAACGTTTGTAGCTTCCAACTCTTCCGCCGACCCGTCTGTATGCGTCTTTTGCCACTCAGCGGGCCATGGAATATACTCGTGCAAGATATTCGGAAATCTCTCACCGTTGCTGCGCCACAAAGAAGTGAAGAAGCTTTCCCTATGCTTCAATTGCCTAAAGCCGGGGCACCGGACCCGCGCATGCAATAGTGGAAAATGTCGAGTATGCGGCGGTAGGCATCATATTTTGTTGCACTTCGATAGTATACAGCCCACAACACAAGGCTGCCCAGGTATTACTCCTCCCGATCTGGCCGTTCAACCGGACACTCTTTCCGTTGCTCAAAATTCTGCTAGCAGCTCGTCTCTACCTTCGTCTACCTCTCTTGCTGCCCAAGGTCTTCACTCTGATGTCGTGCTTCTGGCTACAGCCGTGGTTCTCGTAAAGAATCGGTCTGGCGTTTTAGTTCCTTGTCGTGCCATCTTAGATTCAGGATCGCAGCTGCATCTCGTCACATCCAGGTTCGCCCAGCAGCTTCAGCTTAGGAGAACTCAATCGTCTGCACTTGTGTCTGGGCTGGGCGATACCAGCGTTTCTACTGAGGGATCCACCATAAGCATTTGTATGCATTCTCGCACCTCTGCTTACACAACTACACTTACTGCTCTCATCGCCCCCACGATTACCGATTCTCAACCAAGTATGACAGTAAATGTATCCGATTGGCGTATTCCATCTAACATTCAGCTCGCTGATCCTGCATTTTTCAATCCTCAACGGGTTGATCTTCTCATTGGTGCGAGCGTTTTTTATGATCTCCTCTGCGTAGGGCAAATCAAACTCACCGATGGACTGCCTCTTCTGCAGAAGACCCGGCTTGGGTGGATCCTATCTGGCGGTGGACAGATGGTATCAAGCTCGGCGCTTTTGGCTACGCACTATTGTCCAGATTCGATAGCTGAGATGGAAGCAAGGTTGGATAAAACTCTTCGTATGTTTTGGGAAGTCGAGAATTGTGTGGAGGCTGGGTTGAATACCAAAGAAGAAGACGATTGTGAAGCACATTTCGTAAGCCACCTTTCACGGTTGCCATCCGGGGAGTATGCGTTCGTCTGCCGCTAAATAACAATACTGATCGTTTAGGAAAATCTTATGCTCAGGCTTATCGACGGGTTATCAGTCTGGAGCGAAAACTGGAGCGTAATCCTACACTCAAGGAGCGGTATTCCGCCTTTATGAGGGAGTACATTAATTTGCATCATATGCACCAAGTCAACCCTGATTCCCGTAGTCTCTGCAAATATTTCTTGCCTCATCACTGTGTCCTAAAGAAGGACAGTACGACGACAAAACTCCGTGTCGTTTTCGACGGATCCGCAGGTTCATCAACTGGATATTCTCTAAATGATGTGATGATGACAGGCCCTGTTATTCAGCCTGCATTGTTTAACATATTGATTCGCTTTCGAACATATCCAGTCGCTCTCACTGGGGACATTTGTAAAATGTACCGCTGCGTACGAGTGTCTCCACCCGACAATTTGTATCAGTGCATCCTATGGCGAGATTCCATCGAGTCCGAGGTTCAAGTCTACACATTAGACACCGTCACATACGGGACGAGGGCTGCATCATTTTTAGCGGTCCGCGCAATGCACCAGCTGGCCATCGACGAGGGTGAGTCCTACCCTCTTGGCTCAGCTGCTCTGCGGCAGGAGTTTTACGTGGATGACCTTATTTCGGGCGGTAATTCGGTCGCACAGGTCATGGACAAGATGCACCAAACATCAGCTTTACTGTCCCGTGGTAATTTTAGACTTAGGAAATGGTGCTCAAGTCACCAGGAAGTACTTGAGGGAACCCTTGAAGATGACATAGAGAAGTTCCTAAGGTTTAATGATGGAAGCGGTCGGTTTTATCTACGATTGCGCGGTTCTACGACCCTCTTGGATTGATAAATCCAGTCATTGTCAGGTGCAAAATCTTCCTTCAGCAGCTTTGGAGAGAAAATTTGGATTGGGATGAAAGCCTATCCTCAGCGTTGCATTCAACTTGGATGGACTTGAGAAATAGTTTGGCAAGCATTTCTCGGATCTCATTTCCTCGCTTGGTTCTTCGTTCTAGTGTGGCTACAGAAGTTCACGGATTCTGTGATGCCAGCTTAGAAGCATATGGCGCTTGCGTGTATGTCGTGTCCAGGGAAGCCCAGTCTTTGAGCCCCTTTTTGTGCTCAAAGTCGCGAGTGGCGCCGCTAAAGACTATATGGATTCCTAAGCTGGAATTAAGTGGAGCCCATTTGCTTGCGAAAATCATGCAGAATGTAAAGGAAATGGGAATCTTTACAGGTCGGTTCTATTGCTGGTCGGATTCGTCAACAGCATTATCTTGGATTAGGGACGAGCCAGCTAAATTTCAAGTTTTCGTGGCAAATCGAGTGGCATCAATTCAGGAGTTGACGGCAGCCATGGAATGGCGCTATGCTCCCACATCGTTAAATCCTGCTGATATTCTCTCGAGAGGCTCGCTTCCCAACCATCTTATCCAGTCAGAGCTATGGTTTCACGGCCCATCCTTTTTGCTAGGCTCCAAGGATAAGTGGACTGTATCTCCATCTAACAACATAGCAACTTTGGAGCTTCACAAGAGAGGATTGCTAATCACGTCTCCACATGCCGATCTCACGTCCGGATGCAAATTTGCGAATTCATTCTTTCGCATGCAGCGCACATTCGCCTACATGCATAAATTTATACATCGCCTTAGGCATCCAGGACTCACCGTTTCTGATATTCGGCAAGGAACGCATCTTCTAATTCGACACATTCAGCTGGCAAATTTGTGGATGGACATAAAGGAGATTCGGCGCAATGGTCAAGTCATGAAATCCAGTTCTATTAGTTCGCTCAACCCGTTCATCGATCATTCTGGACTAGTTAGAGTTGGAGGTCGTCTTGGCAACTCATCGCTAGGATTTGACGCTCAGCACCCGCTCATTCTGCCAAAGGGACATTCCATTACCTTTGCGCTGATAAGATATTATCATGAAAGAAACCTCCATGCCGGACCTCGCGCCTTGCTATCCAAAATTCGGCTGGAATATTGGCCCATTGGAGGTATTAAGGCAGTGTCAAGGGTCGTCAGCAGATGTGTGAGATGCCTTAGGACTAGGCCGCGCATGGTCGAACACATCATGGGAGACCTACCTAAGGAACGTTTGGAAGGATCTCGAGCTTTTGAAGTCACTGGAGTAGATTACTGTGGACCTTTTTTCTACCGATCAGAAATCCGCACGAGGCCTCCGATCAAGTGCTACATTAGCGTATTCATCTGTTTCACTTCTAAGGTGAAGGATCCTCGTAAAGGATTTGACCACCGCATCGTTTCTAGGCGCACTAAAGCGTTTTACTTCCACTCGAGGAAGGCCAAGTCAAATTTGGTCGGACAATGCGACAAACTTCGTTGGGGCCAAGAACGAGCTTCTGGAGCTAAAGAAGCTTTGTCTGAGCGAACCGCATATGAAGGAGGTCAACGAATCCTGCTTGGCTGACTCGATCGACTGGCGTTTCATCCCACCTCGCTCTCCGCATTTTGGCGGGTTGTGGGAAGCGGCCGTGAAGACCGCAAAATATCACCTGTACCGCTCAGTTGGACCATCTGTGCTTAGCTTCGACGAGCTGCGCACTCTGATCTGTCAGATCACTGCAATTGTTAACTCTCGCCCTTTGCTCTCGCTTTCAGAAAATCCTGATGATTTAGACGTTTTGACTCCTGCTCATCTGCTTTTAGGCGGCCCCCATGAGCAAATCCTCGAGCCTGACCTAACGAAGCTGAACTACAATCGTCTGGATGGCTGGCAGCGGGTCACCCAACTACAGCAAATATTTTGGAGCCGTTGGCGCGAAGAGTATCTCACTCTTTTGCAAGAGCGCGCGAAGTGGCGTACCCCGCGCAAAACATCTGCAAGAACGACCTCGTTCTGGTGAAGGACGAAAATCTTCCTCCAATGCGTTGGCCACTGGCTAGAGTGGTCGATGTCGTTTTGGGCAAGGACGGAGTGTGTCGCGTCGCTGACCTGAAGACATCCTCAGGAAACATCAGGAGAGCCGTCACTCGGCTATGTTTGCTGCCCCTTAAGGAATCTGTTGAAAGACTAGCTCCCAACGGGGGGAGTATGTTCGGGCCAGCCGCTGAAGAATAACCGTAACTTTAACATTATTATTGTATGAGCAGAGAGAGCCGCCTATGTTGTAAAACGTTGACGTTCTGCAGAGCTGCTGCGCTCTCCCGCTAAAGGGGCTCTCTGCCGCCGCCACTTCGGCAACTACTTTGATCTGCTGCCGCCACTTCGGCAATCACTTTGATCTAACGCCGTCGTCTATAGCTTAGTTCTATGCTAACCCCTCTGCGCATTGGTTGCATATCGATCTCGCATAAGGTTTATCTGGCAATAGCAAGCAATCGGCTTCCGCTAAGCCACCAAGATTAAATACGAATTATAAAGTTTAACCCGAAATCTCTTTTCATTTTTGAAACACATAAGTGCCAAAAAAGCTTGGCATCTCAAACACGTTGCATACGAGGAAAAACGCCTGAAGTCTCTTAAAATTAACGACGTGCAAGTCAAGGTGCTCATAGACACCGGTGCAGATGTTTCCCTATTAAAGATGTCAGTGTTCGGCAAAATGAGTGGTATCCATCTGCAAGCCAGTTCGTCAACTTTGAGGGGACTTGGAAACAACATCACACGCTCCGCAGGGCAGTTTACGGCAGAAGTGGAGATCGACGGAATGCGACTGGCACACAAATTCCTTGTGGTGGCCGATCATGCCGTCGGATGCGAATTGTTGCTTGGACACGACTTTATATCCAAGTTCACAATGACATCAACGCCAGGAGGATATAAGTTTTCTCCCCTGCCGGGGGAGGAAACTGAGGACACCAAACAGATAAGTATTTACAACGTGGTCGAAGCAAATACTGACATAAACATTCCATCGCAGTTCAGAGATGCCGTCCAATCAATGATTCAGGACTTTACTGAAAAGAAGCAGACTGCAGTGTGCCCGATCATGCTGAAGATCGTACCGGACGAGAAAATAGCGCCGTTTCGACATTCGCCAAGTCGAGTATCCATCAGCGAAGCCGACGTTGTCAAGCAGCAGATCGATGAATGGGCCAATGGGCTGGGATAATACGACGCTCATCATCAAATTTCGCCAGTCGGACTGTAATTGTCAAGAAAAAGGATGGGAGCAGCCGGGTCTGCGTGGACTATCGTCAGTTGAACAAGATGGTCTTGAAAGATTGCTTTCCCGTTCCAATCGTTGAAGAGGTGCTGGAAAAACTGGAAAATGCTAAGGTGTTCACCATCATGGACTTAGAAAATGGTTTTTTCCACGTTCCTGTGGAAGAAAGCAGCAAAAAATATACGGCGTTCATAACGAAGGAAGGCCTCTTTGAGTTCAGTCGTGCGCCTTTCGGTTTTTGCAATTCGCCAGCAGTTTTCATCCGTTTTATAAGTTTTGTATTTCAAAACCTTATAAATAAAAACATTCTTGACCTGTATATGGACGATATAGTTATACACGCTGAAACCGCCGACGAATGCCTGGGAAAGCTGAAGAAGGTTTTTGATGCTGCAGCTGAATACGGGCTGAAGATGAAGTGGAAGAAGTGCCGATTTCTGCAGTCGACCATTACATTTTTGGGTCATCAAATTGGAGGAGGTGAAATCAAGCCTGGATTGGAGAAAACCAAAGCCGTCAGCAAGTTCCCGATGCCGAAAAACATAAAGGCTGTGCAGTCGTTTTTAGGATTAACTGGGTTTTTCCGTAAATTCATAAGAAACTATTCGCTAATCGCCAAACCACTGACCAATCTGCTGCGAAAAGATGTCCCATTTAAAATGAGTATGGAGGAGCAGCAGGCGTTCGCTACATTAAAGGAAGCATTGGTGAAAGAGCCGGTCTTGAAACTTTATCGCAGGAATGCAAAAACCGAGATACACACTGATGCGTCTAAGGACGGGTTTGCAGCGGCGTTGTTACAATGGCACGAAGGACAATTGCATCCGATCTTATTCTGGAGTAAGAAAACCTCGGAGTCTGAAGCACGACAACATAGCTATATACAGGAAGCCAAAGCAATTTTCCTAGCGTGCAAAAAATTTCGTCAGTACATACTTGGAACCAACTTTAAGCTCGTAACGGATTGCGCTGCTTTCAAGCAAACGTTAAGCAAGAAGGACGTTCCGCGGGAGGTAGCCCAATGGGTCCTGTACTTGCAGGACTACGACTTTGAAGTGGAACACAGACCAGGAGAACGGCTGAAGCATGTGGATTGCCTGAGTAGGTACCCAATTGATGTCATGATGGTATCTTCGGAAGTCACAGCAAGAATTAAGAAAGCCCAGCAGGAGGATACGATGATCAAAGCAGTTTCCGAAATTTTGAAAAGTAAACCATATGACAACTTTAAGTTGAAGGCTGGTCTCGTATACAAAGTGGGGCAAGGCACGGACTTGCTGGCAATACCGAAGTCATTAGAAAAAGAAATAATAACCGACGCTCACAACGCAGGACACTTTGCCGCTCAAAAAACAATGGATTCCACATCTGGAAGGAAAAGTAATGCAGATCATAGGAAACTGTATGAAATGTATAATCTACAACAAAAAGCTTGGCAAAAAAGAGCGATTTCTGCATTAAATTGACAAAGGATCACAGCCGCTGTATACTATACACGTGGATCACCTTGGGCCTATGGATGCTACTTCAAATCAGTACAATTACATCTTCGCAATGGTTGATAGCTTCAGTAAGTTCGTATGGATGTATCCCACAAAAACAACAGGAGCAGACGAAGTTCTCAAGAAGTTAAGGGAGTGGTCTGATGTATTTGGTAATCCGGCACGCATAGTAAGCGATCGTGGAGCAGCATTTACATATTCAAGCTCTGAGGAGTTTGTCAAGGAAAAGAACATCGAACACATATGGAGCACCACAGGGGTACCAAGAGGAAACGGACAAATTGAATGCGTAAACCGATCTATTCTGAGCATCATTTCCGAATTGTCGTCGGAGGAACCTGGAAGATGGTATAAGTTCGTACCGCGAGTTCAGAGGGCTATTAACAGCACTGTTCATGTGTCTACAAAGCGTTGTCCATTTGAGCTGATGATCGGGGTAAAAATGCGTTGTGGACCGGATAGCGACATACTTTAGCTAATAGAAAAAGAGATGGTTGATAATTTTGAAGACGAGAGGCAAAAGATGCGACAAGAGGCAAAAGAAAATATTCAGCAGGCCCAGGACAGATACAAGGAACAATTCGATGAAAAGCGGAAATGCGAATACGGATACAAGGTCGGAGATCTCGTAGCCATACGTAGAACACAATTTGTAACCGGAAAAAAGATGGCCAGCGAATTCTTAGGACCATACGAAATAACCAACGTGAAACGAGGCGGACGCTATAATGTTCGGGAGGCAGCAGACGTCGAAGGACCAAGCAATACGACCACAAGCAATGATAACATGAAACTATGGAGCTTTTCTGTAGAAAACGAGGACGCATGGTCATCAGGGACTGATGACTAATCAGGATGACCGAGTGTAAGAAGGAGTGGGCCAGCTGGCCTATTGAGGGGGCAGCGGAGATAAGCAACAGCAGTAATAACAGCAGCAGAGGAACAGCTGATTAGCAGCAACAGCAGTAGTAACAGCAGCAGCAACAGCAGTAGTAACAGAAGCAGATCAACAGCGGACAGAGAAGAAGAGGGACCGAGCGAAGCAGTGAAAAGGAGAGAACAGCAGCATACGGACGCGACTCAAGCAGCAGCAGAAAATCAGCAGAAATAAGCCGTAACACTAAGAACTTTTGTAAGCACACATACCAGGCCACCGCGATAATAATACGAATAAACAATACTCTAAATAATATCTTACATATATATACTTTATGGGGTCGGAAACGATTCCTTCTGGACGTTACACACATCCACTTTTACCACAAATCTAATATACCCCAATACTCATTTTGAGTATCGGGTAAAAATAGAGAATATAATAGCCCGGCATGGGGGAGGTGGAGCGCGAACTGTTGATTTGCATGCTCTTGCGCTCATTAAATTTATATTAAACTTTTTATAAGCGCGGACATGTTGCGTATGGGTGTTTGTTTGTGTGCAAGGGTTCTGTGGCAAGCATGGAAAAGAATCGTGTGTGTGTGTGCGGCATTTTGGCAGGATGCAGCAAAACTATGCATGCAGCAGACGGATGATGACGGTCATTATGGAACGACCGGATTCGAATAGCTTCATCGCCCATTGAATTTGTAGTTAATTAAATCTCCAGGCAAATGCTGCGGAATCTCTCGTTTATACTTGTTCATCTTTTTCGTTTCCCCACAGGGGCTGGCGCTCGGCCGACGACCGTCGATTAACCCACCGCTGAGCGTGGGGGCTAAGCCCGATCATATATGTATAGTTTTACCTCTGCTTTTGCGACTGGCCCACCGTTGGGGGCTCCGGCTTTGCCTTTACCTTTGGCTTATCCCTCTCTCTCGCTCTCTCTCTGCCTTCTTTCCTTCTTTCTTTTCTACTTTGGCGTTCCCGATGTCTGCAGATTTTGCCTCAGGGGGCACCGGCATGAATATGAGATGAGGTCGCTTTCTCCCTTCCTGGTGCGCTCACCTCTTAACCCGTCCCAGGGGGCGTATACTTGTTATGCGTGTGCAGCATGACAACAAAGAAGAAGAGGAAGAATAGCTGATGGGACCGAGCCTGTGAATACCCTATCGTATTCTCCATTCCCGTGGCAACTACATATATGATTTACGCCGGCAATCGTTACAGCATCCATCAGAAAGAAGGTTCTGTCCAAAGCTTCAGTCGAACAGAATTTTTATCGCAACAAAAGGACCTGCCCATATAGACCCACCTGTTGGCGATGATCTAGAATATATGTTTTGGAGGGTCGGAAATTTGTTCTTTCTGCTGAAAATCACTCTAGCCGGTGAAAAAGTGCATACAAGAGAAGAGCACAAGGAAATCATGGAGGTATGGCTACATTGAAACTTTTCTGGGTATTTGTGTGTGTGTATCTTCGAGTGTAAGTGCATTTCGATATGAGCTTAGCAATCTTATAAATGTTTGCGTATTTGTTTGGCCCCTATCCTTGTCAACGTCGTCGTCGTCGTCGACGTTGGCTATTTACTTGATGTGACCTCTGCTGCAGTGCTCTGGTGCTGCTCCTCTCATCGCCTGAACCTTTCAGCTTAGCAAGTGCATATGCATATGTATCTGTATCTGTGAGAGTCGCTATGTGTATATCCGTGTGTTTGCGGATGGGGCAGAGAGGTTGAGACTGCGCTCACAGCACATAAATATCTAAAGGATTCTTGAGTAACTTCTCTAATGGATTTGGGTTAAAAATACACATAGCGTCGTGATGTTTCTTCTGCTGCTGCTGTTGCAAGGGCATGTGTAAGGCAAACACTGCCACACACTCACACACACAAGAAGTGTGTGAGAGCTTGCTTATCAAATTAGTTTAATTTTAATTTTAATTAGTAAGCGAATGGGAAGACGCGCACTTGACAGTTCTTACACGAATGAAATGTCAATTGCAAAAGGCTGCGGCAGGCTGCGGCAGTGTGTGGAAAAATTCCACCATTGACACAGTGAAACTTTTCTAGAGTAGAGGATGATTACAGCGAAAGTTTGCCACACAAAACTTTTCTCATTTGTCTCTTCGATTATTGGATAAAAGTTAAGGTTTAAGCTTAAATTCTTGGTTAAAGTTTGAAGAAATGCTGAATATTTTATGGAAAAGTATCTGCTGCTTTCCGCGCTTCCAAGCTCTTATAACCGCTGTAATTACAGCGGACATTTTGGCTCATCTTTCGGTAGCGAGTAGCCCCTTGGGCCATTCACAGCCTCAGCAACATCAAAAAGCAAAAACCAAATTGAAATTGTAACAATAATTATTTAAGCCTCTGTATACGCTGTACCTTTTGGCGCATGCCACTCTAGGGCTCTCCCCACCTTGGCAATGGAATTCCCTTGGCTCTCATACATTCTGCAGGACAATGCGGCATATTAAACGATTTTAAGCGGAATTTATATGTACAGTACGGAGAGGAGAGCATCTCCATTAACTAGTATATGTATACGTATTGCTATATGTACTATATATACGATATGCTTGACATAAAGCTGTCCTGTATTACGTCGAAAGTAATAAGCGGGCTCGCCGGACAGAGGGACGGCCGGAAGGGCGATGATCAGCTTATTGTTTACGACGTGCTTTGGCAAACTCGGCTTTGATAATGAAACGTTGTTGGCAGGGCACACGAGCGGGCAGTTAAAGGCAATTGCGACAAATGCCAGAAGCAGACAACGGCCCCAGCCCCAGCCCCAGCACCAGCAGATGGCGTCTTCCTGTAATTTTGGCCAGAAAGTTAGTTGCATACACACTAATGTGTGTGTATGTCCCAACAAGGAAATGGGATGGCTGTGGCTGTGCCACTGACGGGCGGGGGTGTGGCGTGTGTGTTATGTGAGACAAGACAGGCGCACGTGATGTGATTAGGACAAAGCCGCAACAACAGCAAACGAAGGAGAGGCGCAAACACAGAAAAACATTTTCGAGCTTAGTTTTTAATTTTTGCCAGCGATAAAACGCAAGCCAACCGCTTCGAGTTGCAATTTCCGACACAGCATTCACATGCCACATGCCTTAAGGATATGAGCAAACAGCAACAACTGCAAATGCAACTATAATTAAAACTTTTCACAGGCCAAAGAGATAGAGAGGGAGTGAGAGAGAGAGGGAGAGCCCTTCTGCCTTGGTACTTCCTTCCTGGCGCACTGTTTCCTTGAATGCTGCCAATGGGGGGCACCAATGGATCCCAAAGGATTTGGCTGAATGAATTCCATTGGCGTTAATCGCATTTGGTGGCCGCGCATCGCTAAGCCACTTGTGGTATTTGTTAATTGATGAAAATGCACATCCAACACTTGAGACCGCTGACCCTTTCTGTGGCCCCCAACCAACACCCTTCAAGGGGAGACTGTTCCCTCTCAGTACAGTCTGCTCCTCGCACTCCGCTCTCCACCTAAATGAAAAGTTAAATTAATTTCTGTCGACAGCAGAACACCAGAGAGAGAGCGCAGCAGAAAACTTTCAAATGAATTACATATTCTAAGCACGCGGTTCTTTGTTTGAAGGAGGGGTTCTGTGGCGGCTTGTGGGACGAGTGGGACACTAGGAGGCGTGGCAAGTATTTGCTTTTCATTGTTGTTGCTCTCCCGCATAATTGTATTTGCTTTTGGGCAACCATTTCGTTGGGATGCCCCTTTTTGCGAATGCCCTCTGGCCGAGGGGGCATGATGATTTTCAGCAGATTATTGTTCAGAAATGCAGAATAGCATTTCTTGTTTGTTGTGAGTTGCAGCGGACACCGCAACTCTACAGTTATACCCGATACTAAGTCAGTATGGCTCTCCTCCGGCAGACGCCGCTAATATTGAACGACACGACAAAGAGTGCGTGCGAGAGAGACAGAAAATCAGTCTGAGCGTGACGTCAGGTGCTGCGTAGCCAGTGCAAATTGATTTGTTCCTTTTGGCTATAAAAATGATCTGATCTGATCCAGATTCAGCAATCTGATAGATATGGTCATTATCTATGATTCTGCGTTTGTAGTTTTCTCGAATGTGCAATATTGTGGATGCAACAGATTTTCGTTCTTTGTGTGGGCGGAAGGGGGTGGGGCGAAATTTTGAGATACACGTTTTATAGTAAGATCTAACAGGAGTGCGGATACCAAATTTGGTTACTCTAGCCTTAATAGTCTCTGAGATTTTTGAATATCCCCAGATTTTAGTCCTTTGCGGGGGCGGAAGGGGGTGTGGCGAAATTTTGAAACAAACTCGTCTCGGTCCGATATATTAGGAGTGTGGATACCAAATTTGGTTGCTCTAGCTTTTGTAGTCTCTGAGATCTAGGCGCTAATGTTTTACTCTAAGCAAAGCCGCCTATGCTACGTGCGTGTTAGAGAGAGACAGGGCGAGAAAAAATGAAATTGTTTTCTTGATGCTGACTATAATAATAATACGATCCAATTCAGATTCCGCAGTCTTAAAGATATGGTCATTCTCTACAACTCTACGTTTTTGGTTTTCTCATATCTTTAAAATTGTGGATGCCACAGATTTTCTTCCTTTGTGGGGGCGGAAGTGGGCGGGGCGAAGTTTTGAAATATTTTTGTGGCAGTGACATATCACAGAAGTCTGGATCCAAAACATCGTTGCTCTAGCTCTTATAGTCTTCGAGCACTAGGCGCTGATAGGGACGGACAGACGGACAGACAGACATGGCTCAATCGACTCGGCTATTGATGCTGATCAAGAATATATATACTTTATGGGGTCGGAAACGATTCCTTCTGGACGTTACACACATCCACTTTTACCACAAATCTAATATACCCCAATGCGTTTTCCGCATTAATGTTAATTCACGGATGGGGGTGTGTTACTTTTTCTGCAAACGAATCAAAATCTATACAAGAAAGAGAAAAGTCGATCGATCCAGTTGAGTATTAGGGAATAACTATTTATTACAAATCTTAGTGCTTGAGTACAGTTCATAAGAGAGAGAATGCAGTGGTGAATTTTGTACAATTATGGTGAGAGTAAATACAAAAAGTGAGCGTAGGCTCTCTATTTTACGAGGGTCATTTGAATACTTGTTCCTTAAAGCAGTTTGACCGAACATCCCGGCCCCGTTGAAAAGACTGCTTTCAAACCACCGGAAGAATTACCAACTTGTGTATTATCCTGCAACATGTTCCATTTGCAGTGCGGAGGTGCACCACCCGTACAAGTCCATCCTTCCCAAGCACAGTAGACTGCACTCGGCCTAGTTTCCAGCCTAGCGGTGGCAGGTTGTCCTCATGGATGATGACCAACGTGCCCTCGGTGAGGTTCGTTGAGGGTGCTGTCCACTTCGTGCGCGAACGCAATTCGTTGACATAGTCAGCAGACCATTGCTTCCAAAACCGTTGCTTGACGGCCGTAATCGCATCGTAGCGGTCCATACTTGACAACTTGATATTCTCGAGGGACCTTTCAGGTAGTGATCGCAATGATTCGCCAACCAAGAATGGACCAGCCGTGAGAGTGCTATAGTCATTTGGGTCTGACGAAAGCGGCGATAGCGGGCGCGAGTTGAGGATCGATTCTATCTCGACGACGACAGTGCTCAACTCTTCAAAGGTGAACCTGGTGTTGGCCAGCGTACGATTTCACAGCCCCTTTGCACTCTTGACTGCCGCTTCCCAAAGGCCTCCGAAATGAGGTGCCCTGGGGGGAATAAAATGGAAATTAATAAAGTCAGATGCGCAAAATTTATAGATTTCATCTTGGGTCTGCTTTAAAAACATAAACTTTTTTAGTTCCTGCAGTTGATTCGATGCCCCTACAAAGTTAGTGGCATTATCGCAGAAGATGTCTGTCGGCAGCTTGCGACGACCTCCCATCCGTTTCAATGCGTTTAAGAACGCCTTTGTTGACAAATCAGAGACTACTTCGATGTGAACGGCCTTGGGGAGAAGGCAAACGAACACGGCTATGTATGCTTTTGTAGGTCCCTTTCCTCGAATGCGTAGATATGTGTTGATGGGTCCACAAAAGTCAACTCCACAGCGTTCAAAGGGTCGAGCCGGAGCGAGTCGCGTAGGCGGTAATGAGCCCATTAGTTGTTGTAGCAGCTTCGGTCTGTAGCGAACGCAGTGTACACAGGAGCGAACAATTCTACGTGCCAAGTCTCTGGCGTTAACGATCCAATACTCCAAACGAATGAGAGCGACTAGGGCTTTAGGTCCAGCGTGATAGTTCCGAAGATGCAAATGGCGAATATAGTTCCATACAAATTTGGACTGACTAGGCAGCAGCAACGGATGTTTTTGACCGTCTTGTAGGTCTGAGTATTCCAAACGTCCACCAACCTTGATAAGTTCGAATCCGTTCACGACTTCTAAAAAGGGAGTAAGAAACTTTAAGCTACATTTTAATGGTTTTTGCTTCTGAAGTAAACGAATGTCCTCTACAAAATGAGTTTGTTGAATGTTCCAAATAAGGCAATGTGAAGCAAAACGAAGGTCATCTGGCGTCGGTGAGGTTGTGGTAAACGTCGATTGCTTCCAACATCTCCTTATGAACCTAATCATCCAAGCAATGAGACGCAGACTGTGAGTGTACGAGCTGATATTATCGACGATGTTGAGGATATTATGTGTCTCGTGTACGGCAGCAAACAAACTTTTCCGATTCTCCGAGTTAACCACGACCATGTCAATATCAAGTTTTCCACCAGTGGCGGGCCAGTTTAGTGAATCTTCGACTAGAAACGTAGGACCCGAAGACCATGGAGACTTAATCAACTCGCTCACGTTACAGCCTCGCGACAGAATATCAGCAGGGTTTTGATGTGTTGGCACATAGCGCCATTTTGCATCAGACGTTAAATCCTGAATATCGGACACTCGATTTCCCACAAAGGTCGATAAGGTGACTGAGTGTTGTTGCAGCCCATTCAACACGAGCTGTGAGTCGCTCCAAAAATAAGATGTGATAGTGTGTTTACTGAATATGGCCTTGACTTTGTTATACAACTGAGAAAGTAGATGTGCGCCGCATAGTTCAAGCTTCGGAAGAGACTGTTTCTTCACTGGTGCTACTCTAGACTTAGAAGTGAACAATTTCACTGTGACCTGTCCAAGCGAATTCTCCGTGCGCACATAAACACAGCAGCCGTATGCCCGAATCTATGCGTCGCAAAATCCATGTATTTGAATGCTCCTAGTATCAGGCTGCAAACAAAAACGAGGTACCGCTAGTGACGACAGGGAATTCAGCGATTCCAAACACTTGCTCCATGCGTGGCTTAAATTCTGGGGGACAGACTCGTCCCAGTCGAGTTTCAAAAGCCACAACTCCTGAAGAATGATCTTAGAGACAATGACTAACGGTGATAGCAGACCGATTGGATCGAATAGCGACGACGCAGTAGGCAAAATTGTTCGTTTTGTGGTAGTGGGATAGACTTCCTTTGGATTAAATGTGAAACTAAATGCATCTCTTCGTTGATGCCAAGTTAAGCCGAGTGTGCTGCTGACTGAGTTTTCTGAAATGTTTAATTCCTTGGTAGATTCGTCTTCCATCACGCCTGGATGATTTGAATGCCACTTGCATAATGGAAACTGACCACGAGTGAGAGTTGATGTTATTTCAGTTTTTAGTTTGAAGAGTGTATCTATATCATCAGCCCCACACAAAAGGTCATCAACATAAAATGCAGTTTTAACAGCAGCAGCCCCTAATGGCCATGCATCCTTACAATCCTCAGCCAAGTAATGCAAACTACGAGTTGCGAGAAATGGGGCAGACGCAGTCCCATATGTCACTGTATTGAGTTGGTAGGTTTGGAGATGCTCGCCACAAAATGTACTGGAATTTTCTATCCTTCTCACTCACAAGTACCTGCCTGTACATTTTTGTGACGTCGGCTGTGATGCCGAACCTATGCATGCGGAACCGCAGCAACTGCAAGTACAACTCATCCTGAATGGTAGGGCCGACTAAAAGTAGATCGTTAAGTGACCTTTGAGATGTTGTACGGCAAGAGGCGTCAAAGACAACTCTGAGCTTCGTCGAGGTACTGCTTTGTTTCAGAACGAAATGGTGGGGTATATAATAATGCGGTTCTTCCAAGTTAGGATTCAGTACGAGGGACATATGGCCGAGACTTTCATATTCCTGCATGAACGAGATATACTGCGAGCGAATTTCCGGTAGACGAGCGAGACGTCTCTCAATGGCAAAAAATCGAGTTCGAGCTGTATCGAAGGAACTTCCAAGACAACTTGATCTTCTTGAAATGGCAAGCGAACGACAATCCGCCCACTGGCATCCTGATGTGTTGTGTCCCTGAAATGGTCCTCACAGCGACGATGATTTGGGAGCATTCTAGCGCTTGGATCGACAAATGAGTCCACTTTCCATAATTGCTGCAAATACTTGTCGATCGACTCTTCTACAGTCGCCAAGCACAATGGTGGCTGTCTGTTATATTGCCGCTGGTACCTCCCAGCAACAACCCAACCAAAAAGAGTCTTCTGCAAAGTGGGAAGATTTGGACCAATGCGAATCTGGCCAACAGCTAGAGCTCCATAGAAGGCTTCGGTCCCCAGTAACAAATCAATACGTTTAGTCCTATAGAACGATTCGTCAGCCCATGGAGTGTTAGCTGGTAGGTTCCAATTCGATATGTCGATCTCACTATCTGGCTGGTAGGCAATATGGGATGTGATTCCAAACTGGAGAGTGAGCTGATAGCCGGAAGTACGTGACTTAATAGAGGTAGTCGTACGAGCCTTCAAACTAGTAAGGGAGTCTCCTATACTGCGAATTCCAATGTGGTGTTTTTCACGACGAAGGCGAAGCTTTTGTGCAAAGGTTTCGGTTACAAAATTAACCTGAGAACATGAATCAAGCAACGCTCTACCGAGTTTGAATTCACCTGTGGCATCCTTTACCAAAACCATGGCTGTTGCCAACAAAATTTGATCATCTGCTGCGATCTCCATATGAGAGTGTGAAGCAGCTTGATGAGCCGTTTGCCAGGAGGGTTGCGCTGGTTGGAGTACCGGTTCAGTAGTTGAAGATTGTCCTGCTGATGGTTGGGGTGGCTGTTGCGGCTGAGAGTGATGCAAAGATGAATGATGATTCCGATAACAGGATCGGCAACGATGAGACGATGAACATTGCGCCACTCTATGACCATTTCCAAGACAATTGATGCAGAGACCGAGGCGTTTTGCATTGTCGTACCGTTGGTTGCTGTTCATAGCCTTGAACTGAGCGCAAATAGAGATCTTATGGCCAGAACTAGAACAAAGTGTACAAGACGGATTTGTGATAGCAAACGACGAGTTTATTTGGTGATTAGAATGACGATTTGACTTATTGGATTCAGCCTTTCGTTGTGACGAAGTAGCAGCCGAGTTTCCAGACGAATGGAGAAACTGACAGCGGCGTTCCAAAAGCTGTGTGCATGCTAGCCAGGTTGGCAGAGTTTTGTAGTCCTGCGATTCCTTCCACTTGTTTCGAGTTTGCTGATCACACTTTTCCATTATAATATATACAACCATAGCGTGAACAATGTTCTCAGGTTTGCCGATGGACTCCAGCGAGCTTAATATAGCGGATGCCTTATCCACTAGGCTGTGAAGCTGCTGACTGTTTGACCTTTCCACAGGTTGTAGTGCAAACAATGCCTCAATACCTTCTAAAAATATAAGAGTAGGATTATCAAAACGGCTTTTGAGTTTTGCTAGGGCCTTCGGATAGTTTTCGCTTGTAACCTGGAATGCCTGAATTGTATCTAATGCCGGCCCCGTGAGGCAGGTCAGCAAATAATTAAACTTTTCTATATTAGACAATCCACACTCACGCACAACAATTTGCTCGAACGAGTGAACGAAATTCTTATAGTTTGCATATGTTCCGTCGAAAGTGGGTAGCGACAACCTTGGTAACGATGACTTCACTGGCGGTGGGTGGTAGTCCGGCGCAACAATGCTGGCGTTCAGATCTCCTCCCATTTTTATACCCGATACTCAAAATGAGTATTGGGGTATATTAGATTTGTGGTAAAAGTGGATGTGTGTAACGTCCAGAAGGAATCGTTTCCGACCCCATAAAGTATATATATTCTTGATCAGCATCAATAGCCGAGTCGATTGAGCCCTGTCTGTCTGTCCGTCCGTCCGTCTGTCCGTCTGTCCGTCCCCTTCAGCGCCTAGTGCTCAAAGACTATAAGAGCTAGAGCAACGATGTTTTGGATCCAGACTTCTGTAATATGTCACTGCTACAAAAATATTTCAAAACTTCGCCCCGCCCACTTCCGCCCCACAAAGGACGAAAATCTGTGGCATTCACAATTTTAAAGATATGAGAAAACCAAAAATTGTAGAGAATGACCATATCTTTAAGACTGCGGGATCTGAATTGGATCGTATTATTATTATAGCCAGCATCAAGAAAACAATTTCATTTTTTCTCGCCCTGTCTCTCTCTAACACACACGTAGCATAGGCGGCTTTGCTTAGAGTAAAACATTAGCGCCTAGATCTCAGAGACTATAAAAGCTAGAGCAACCAAATTTGGTATCCACACTCCTAATATATCGGACCGAGACGAGATTGTTTCAAAATTTCGCCACACCCCCTTCCGCCCCCGCAAAGGACGAAAATCTGGGGAAATTCAAAAATCTCAGAGACTATTAAGGCTAGAATAACCAAATTTGGTATTCGCACTCCTGTTAGATTTCACTATAAAACGTATATCTCAAAATTTCGCCCCACCCCCTTCCGCCCCCACAAAGGACGAAAATCTGTTGCATCCACAATATTGCAGATTCGAGAAAACTAAAAACGCAGAATCATAGATAATGACCATATCTATCAGATTGCTGAATCTGGATCAGATCAGATCATTTTTATAGCCAATAGGAACAAATCAATTTGCAGTGGCTACGCAGCGCCCGACGTCACGACAATACTCATATTCCTGGACATTCTGCCATCCCCAGGCCATTGTCTAATGCTTGGCTCTAAGCCATAGATTACTTTTATAATTGAAAATGCTCAAATTACAGATTGCATTCAAATTGTCGGAGAAGGCGAGAAAGAGAGGGAAGGGAATCGTCTCTCTAGTTGGTGTCTGGTGCAGAAGGAAGTGTTCTTAAAGGTATGGAATGCTTAATGGAGAAGGAAATAACTGAGAGATGGTGTATTCATTGGAGAAAGAGAACAGAGAAAACATACTGCTATCAAAATAGTTGGAGAATAGTACGAGAAGCAGATGAAGCCCGCCCCAAGACGACAATTATTGAAGGGCTCTGGCATATAAATTCTATTTAAAATCTGCGTGCCAGGTGGTAAATAAAACTAATTATACATGCCCAATTTTCGCCTGCTGCAAGTGCAAGGACAGACTTTAAAATTGTCAGAGACAACAGCCAGAGAACAGAGAATTTCACCTGCGTCTGCTGCTCCACCGTATTCAAGTGAACTCTGTTGGCAAATGGAAAAAGTTTCGGCAGGACTCAACTATGTCTGGCGCTGAAGTGATTTTATTTCGGGTTTGAGTTTGGGCTAAAAGCAAAAATCCAACAAAAATAGAAACGAAAGAAAAACCAAAGGCGAAACTTTAGCAAAAACTTTGACCGGCAGTCGAAAAAGGGGGGAAGAATCAGCGGCAGGAAGGGGGTGGGGAGGGACCCCATGGAGTGCGGTGGCAGATGACAGTTGGGTGGGAAATCAATGATGCAGCAGCCATAAGACCTTCTAAGCTCAATTATTGCAGGACAAAAGACAAAAGCGAAACAAATACAGCGAGACAAAGAGAAAAGAGAGAGAAAGAGAGAGAGAGAGAGAGGAAAAGAGAGAGAGGGACACAAGGAGAGACAAATGCCTGGGCTATTGCAGATGACTATATTGTATGGCAATTTCCAGTTTAACGCTTCACACAAGGCATTTCAAATGGAATAAAACCAAACAGCAGCACACGCACACGCACACGAAAAAATAAAATTTAATATGAAAAACGTTTTTTCGGGCCATATACTAGTGGATAGATAGATATGTAGATCAATTCGATTTGATTCCACATTGATCAATATGCCCGCAAAAGTAGGCAACGAATATTTGAGGGAAATTCAATTTTCAAAGCTTTTTGCGAGGACGGCATCAAAGAGGGTTGGGAAATGGATTGAAATAAATGACAATTCGCACACAGATACACATCTATACATACACTTACACTGGAGATTTATTCACTTGTTCCGCATTTTATGCTGTATTTTTGGGTGTAAGTCAAATTTAATTTACTGCCATTCCCCCAACCCCTCCTAGTCCTTGGGAAACTTTGATCAAAGCTCTGCTGAAAATTGCCTTTGTCAACACACACACACATACCCACAATGAAATATACATACATAAATGTATGTGGGTGGAAAGACAGCAGGAGCAATGTACTAAAAATTGTTTAAAAACATTGGTGGTGTGTATGGCGCGGGTAGGAAAATATGGCAAAAGTTGTGAACAACTTTTTTGTATGCTCAGTTTTTTGGGGTTTTGTTTTCTCTATCTATGGAACTCTATCTACATTTTGCACCGTCTCTTTCTCAGTCTCTCCATCTCAGCCACTGTCTCTCTCCTGCTCTCCAGACAAGCGTTAAAGCGTTAGGAGTCGTTAAAGCCAAGTCTTCTCTGCCCTTCTGTCTGCGATAAATGTCAATTACATCTCTGGCCAATAAACAGCACAACTTTTACAACAATTTTCTATTGTTGCTGTACTAAATCCCATTAAATGAATTGCGCATACGCCCTGTAGAGAGATATTGGTCAAAGAGAGAGAGAGAGTCGTATGGCTGACAAATTGAAGGCACATTCCTCTCATGTCGGAGCAAATACAATGTGACACAATATACATACAGCCAATAGGAACAAATCAATTTGCAGTGGCTACGCAGCGCCCGACGTCACGCTCAGACTGATTTTCTGTCTCTCTCGCACGCACTCTTTGTCGTGTCGTTTAATATTAGCGGCGTCTGCCGGAGGAGAGCCATACTGACTTAGTATCGGGTATACCCGTAGAGTTGCGGTGTCGGCAGCAACTCACAACGTTCCCCCTCGTTTTAGTGCTGCACTTTCGTTGATAAGTCAAGCACTTGAGCAGCAAGAGCATAGAATCCACTATCCCCCACACTCCTTGCTGCTCCTGCGTTTGGTTGGTTGGCCCCTTTGGTTTACACCTGGCTAGATGCCAACTGATGCTAGCGCGACGGGCACTGCCACAGCCACAGCCACAGCCACTCCACCTGCACTTGTAATTGCATTACAGTCTTGCAACATTGCCGACCATCCCAGCCACATGCCACGGTGCAACCCATTCCTATTCGTATTCCTATTCCCATTGCCGACAAAGAAAATCCCCATTTCCAAAGGCGATTCAGAGTGTGCAAACTTTAAGTGGTCCTTTGTGCGGCACGCACTGACTGCTGCTGCTGCTTCCAAAGTTGTGCCCCGCTTCGTGGCAGCCGGGCAACAATGTGTGTTCATACGCAATGTAGTTGCCTCATCCGCTCGGCTCTCGACAACGTAACTAACAATTAAAACCCAGCCGTAAGCCAACAGCCACAACATTGTGGCATGTTGAAGAGCATGCAACTATTTTTGCATTCCTTGTCTTTCGCCCCAAAATTTGTACATCCAAAGAACGGATAAAAAGGATACAGTCTATGGAGGAGGCAATTATTCCCACGCGGTATTCTCTCCATTTCACTGACTGCTGGTAAGGGGTGAGCCAATACTTCCATTGTAATCGCCAATCAATTCGTCTCGGCTCACTTCATCTATTGTATAGAAATAAAGATACTCATATTCCTGGACATTCTGCCATCCCCAGGCCGTTGTCTAATGCTTGGCTCTAAGCCATAGATTACTTTTATAATTGAAAATGCTCAAATTACAGATTGCATTCAAATTGTCGGAGAAGGCGAGAAAGAGAGGGAAGGGAATCGTCTCTCTAGTTGGTGTCTGGTGCAGAAGGAAGTGTTCTTAAAGGTATGGAAGGCTTAATGGAGAAGGAAATAACTGAGAGATGGTGTATTCATTGGAGAAAGAGAACAGAGAAAACATACTGCTATCAAAATAGTTGGAGAATAGTACGAGAAGCAGATGAAGCCCGCCCCAAGACGACAATTATTGAAGGGCTCTGGCATATAAATTCTATTTAAAATCTGCGTGTCAGGTGGTAAATAAAACTAATTATACATGCCCAATTTTCGCCTGCTGCAAGTGCAAGGACAGACTTTAAAATTGTCAGAGACAACAGCCAGAGAACAGAGAATTTCACCTGCGTCTGCTGCTCCACCGTATTCAAGTGAACTCTGTTGGCAAATGGAAAAAGTTTCGGCAGGACTCAACTATGTCTGGCGCTGAAGTGATTTTATTTCGGGTTTGAGTTTGGGCTAAAAGCAAAAATCCAACAAAAATAGAAACGAAAGAAAAACCAAAGGCGAAACTTTAGCAAAAACTTTGACCGGCAGTCGAAAAAGGGGGGAAGAATCAGCGGCAGGAAGGGGGTGGGGAGGGACCCCATGGAGTGCGGTGGCAGATGACAGTTGGGTGGGAAATCAATGATGCAGCAGCCATAAGACCTTCTAAGCTCAATTATTGCAGGACAAAAGACAAAAGCGAAACAAATACAGCGAGACAAAGAGAAAAGAGAGAGAAAGAGAGAGAGAGAGAGAGGAAAAGAGAGAGAGGGACACAAGGAGAGACAAAAGCCTGGGCTATTGCGGATGACTATATTGTATGGCAATTTCCAGTTTAACGCTTCACACAAGGCATTTCAAATGGAATAAAACCAAACAGCAGCACACGCACACGCACACGAAAAAATAAAATTTAATATGAAAAACGTTTTTTCGGGCCATATACTAGTGGATAGATAGATATGTAGATCAATTCGATTTGATTCCACATTGATCAATATGCCCGCAAAAGTAGGCAACGAATATTTGAGGGAAATTCAATTTTCAAAGCTTTTTGCGAGGACGGCATCAAAGAGGGTTGGGAAATGGATTGAAATAAATGACAATTCGCACACAGATACACATCTATACATACACTTACACTGGAGATTTATTCACTTGTTCCGCATTTTATGCTGTATTTTTGGGTGTAAGTCAAATTTAATTTACTGCCATTCCCCCAACCCCTCCTAGTCCTTGGGAAACTTTGATCAAAGCTCTGCTGAAAATTGCCTTTGTCAACACACACACACATACCCACAATGAAATATACATACATAAATGTATGTGGGTGGAAAGACAGCAGGAGCAATGTACTAAAAATTGTTTAAAAACATTGGTGGTGTGTATGGCGCGGGTAGGAAAATATGGCAAAAGTTGTGAACAACTTTTTTGTATGCTCAGTTTTTTGGGGTTTTGTTTTCTCTATCTATGGAACTCTATCTACATTTTGCACCGTCTCTTTCTCAGTCTCTCCATCTCAGCCACTGTCTCTCTCCTGCTCTCCAGACAAGCGTTAAAGCGTTAGGAGTCGTTAAAGCCAAGTCTTCTCTGCCCTTCTGTCTGCGATAAATGTCAATTACATCTCTGGCCAATAAACAGCACAACTTTTACACCAATTTTCTATTGTTGCTGTACTAAATCCCATTAAATGAATTGCGCATACGCCCTGTAGAGAGATATTGGTCAAAGAGAGAGAGAGAGTCGTATGGCTGACAAATTGAAGGCACATTCCTCTCATGTCGGAGCAAATACAATGTGACACAACATACACAATCGACGAAAATAAATCTACGCTCTGATTCATCTGCACCGCAGTCCTGCAGAGCCCGCAGAGTCCTGTGTCCCGCAGTCCGTGTCTGTGCCGTGTCCGTAACGAGGGCAAAAGTGGTCCCAAATACGGATTTATGCCCCGCTCAATGATAAATTGAATTTCACTCAAAATTAACTGTAAGCCAACGCAAAGAACGTGCCACAGCCACAGCGACAAGAAAAATGTTTGCAGCATATGCAGCCTATAAAATGTGACAAGAAAACTAACGAACGAACGAGGGAAGGACTCCGAGCACGGGTCTCTTTGCGGCTTTGACTTTGGCTAAAACAACACATACACACCACATACACTGCCATTCCGAATGAAATTAGGGTAAGACCCAGAGAGATAGAGAGAGAGACCGCCACTTGGCCTGACAATTGCCTAAGCATATTTGTCATTTGACTGATTTATTTGGCCGGGACAATAAAAGAGAGCAACAGCAGCAGCAGCAGAAGGAAACTGCCATTAAGGGCTGCCATGATTGTTGGCTTGGATTTGTTGGTAATTTTGTGCCTTCCTCTGTCAAATCAAATCTTCATCGCCCCTCATTAGGGTCGAGATTTCCATAATTTAGTAGCAGAAGCCACAGGCACAGCCACAAGCGGAAGCCGAACACACAAAAATGCAAATTAAAGTAAATGCACTCCTTTGACTACGACTTTTTCTGCGGGAAAAGTGTTTTCGCTCGAGTTTTGGACTCTTTGATTTCTAGATGAGATGCACTACGAGTAAACTCTTCTACCAGGCATGCAAGCAGGCTTTAGTGGATTTTGGGGTCACAACAGGTCACTTTTGGTCTGGATTTGGTGGTGGTTTTTGGGTGGAGGTGTTGGTGGTGGATATATTTAAGCTGTGATTCAGGTGCTTGCTTGTCCTACTCCATAATTGATCAACTGGAACTGTGAGTGGGGGGATGGAGTCGAAAAAACTGTTACCAATGGCCACCGAGAGCACCAGCCTTTTGGCTGTGGACATGCCCTCCAGATTGTTGTTTAGGATGCGGATGCTTGCCACTAGCCACTCCTCTTCTCACTCTTTCACTCTTCAAAGGATGCTTCTGTTTTCTGGCTGCTGGCTGCTCCTTTTAGCTGCGTCTGCAATGCAAAAATGGGAAAGGAAGATGGTAAATGGAAATGAGAAACTTTTTCAATATTCTCCTAGCAGCAAGCGAACGTCTTCCTTCGCTATTTATTTCGTTAATAATTTAGGAGGGAAAGCTTTAAAGGATATGATAATTTCTGCTCCGAACGAAAAACAACAGCAGTAGACACAGAGAGGGAGCACAGGGAACATCAGGGAAATTTCCTTTTTTTAATGCCTTGCCAGTTTCGAGGCCCTGCCCCTGGAAATAGGAGAGGGCAGTCCTTAAATTATGCAAATGCCTGCAATCAAAACTTAAGCAATGCCACAAAAAGGAAAAGAGAACATCGCACAAAATCATTGCGTCGTGGAAAATATGAATGCCGGAGAGCCATACATTAACATATGAAGAGGCAAAGAGTGAGTCAACAATGATACTGCATTAAACATTGAAACGATAAACATTTTTGAGAAGTAAGGAAAACATATCTGAAACTTAAAAGTTTCCCAATAATATTTTCAAACAAATTTAAACCAAATATATTAAATGAATATTTTACATGAAAATCGATTAAAAGATGATTAAATACTCCATTGGAAAGATCTAGAATACTTATTGTTATATTGTAAAAAACTTTAAGTGTTTGGGGATACCCTTGCTGAGTATTTTGTTTGTGCAACGGTCAAAATATACATTCCCATTGCTCACAAATCCCACGCTTTCCACAATTTTCCCAAAATTTGCTTTCCGTCAGTCCACCTTTTAGCCAATATGTACATGTAAATCGTCTTAAAAAATATCTGCGAGTACTTAAACTTAAACTAATGAGAATAATTCAGAAATATTCCAGAGCAAATAGCAATGAAAGCTCTCTCCGTGCTCTCTGACTCATCCTTTTTTCTGTATTTCTTGTCGTCAGGGTCTTAGGGCTAATGCCGCTTAGTGGAAAAAGAAACAAGCAAACAGCAAATGATACATACGAGCAGATACACACACACAAACTCGCACAGGAACACGGGCATACAGGCAAAGCCCAGAAAAAACTGTCTATCTTTCAGAGCCAAGAAGACGAGACTGGAGAAACGAGTCCCTACTCCCGTAACCGCTTGCCTTATCATTTTAATATTTAATAAGCATTTCGCAGAAAAGAGCGGGATGCTGTGGAAAAGGGAGCACGCCAGAAGGAAAGTGTGGAAAACCCGAATGAACTGGGTTAGGGGGGTGGGGGTGGCACTCCCCGGCTCGCAGCCAGGGGACTCTTGAGATATTCAGTTGACTGTAAACTTGATAAGTTGTTGCTCTGGCAAATGTACAATATATTGTACGAGGGGGTACAAAAAACGAGGAATCCATGGTCTGTGCTTCAATGGCAAGCAAAAGAATACATATGATTCAATTTTTATATCCGATACTCAAAATGAGTATTGGGGTATATTAGATTTGTGGTAAAAGTGGATGTGTGTAACGTCCAGAAGGAATCGTTTCCGACCCCATAAAGTATATGTATGCTTGATCAGCATCAATAGCCGAGCCGATTGAGCCCTGTCTGTCTGTCCGTCTGTCCGTCCGTCCGTCTGTCCGTCTGTCCGTCCCCTTCAGCGCCTAGTGCTCAAAGACTAAAAGAGCTAGAGCAACGATGTTTTGGATCCAGACTTCTGTGATATGTCACTGCTACAAAAATATTTCAAAACTTCGCCCCGCCCACTTCCGCCCCCACAAAGGACGAAAATCTGTGGCATCCACAATTTTAAAGATATGAGAAAACCAAAAACGTAGAATTGTAGAGAATGACCATATCTTGAAGACTGCGGAATCTGAATTGGATCGTATTATTATTATAGCCAGCATCAAGAAAACAATTTCATTTTTTCTCGCCCTGTCTCTCTCTAACACACACGTAGCATAGGCGGCTTTGCATAGAGTAAAACATTAGCGCCTAGATCTCAGAGACTACAAAAGCTAGAGCAACCAAATTTGGTATCCACACTCCTAATATATCGGACCGAGACGAGTTTGTTTCAAAATTTCGCCACACCCCCTTCCGCCCGCGCAAAGGACGAAAATCTGGGGATATTCAAAAATCTCAGAGACTATTAAGGCTAGAGTAACCAAATTTGGTATTCGCACTCCTGTTAGATCTTACTATAAAACGTGTATCTCAAAATTTCGCCCCACCCCCTTCCGCCAACACAAACTGATTTTCTGTCTCTCTCGCACGCACTCTTTGTCGTGTCGTTTAATATTAGCGGCGTCTGCCGGAGGAGAGCCATACTGACTTAGTATCGGGTATAACCGTAGAGTTGCGGTGTCCGCAACAAATCACAACGTTCCCCCTCGTTTAATATTTACATACGAGAATTATGCCACTTGAAATGCCAGATGCCGATGTCTGGCTCTCCTTCATTGGCTCTTTAAACTCTTTAGTGGATGGCTTTTCCCCTCCGCCCCGTTATATCCCTAAGCAGCTGCAGCTTTCGGCTTTCCGATTGGATACGTGACGAATAACAAATTTGTGAGATTTTGCAGAGTTTTGATTGAATGTTTCCCTCCAGCTGGCTGCCTCGGCAAATCGCACGAGATCCAAATACAAATATGATTTATGAGCCGCAGAATGAATGAAGCCTCTCTTTTAGAGAGGAGAAGGCTTAAGAACTTGCATGTATTACACATCCGTTTCCAGGTCCATTCTCATGATTATGCAAAACCGATTCAAAATTATTAGGGATACACTCTGCCAGGAGGATAGACCATATCCTGTGGGTTCTGCTGTCATCTCACCAGCTCTTTGGCAAAGCCCAAAACCTACGCAAAACCTGCCAAAACCTACGAAAACATAAAAATTACCAAAAAAAAAAAAAAAAAAAAAAAAACACACCTCCCAGAAGCAAACTCCAAAAAAGTAGATTTTTCTCAGAGTTTGTGGATGAGGGGTTGAGGGGATGTGCAGCTTGGCATGTGGATTCTGGGCAATTGTTTGCATTGTGCAAGTGTCAACAGCATTTGCAATTCCGTTGCAAATTTTACCACCTTTTTGTGCTTTGAACCCCCTTTATTGCATTTCCATTTCTCCCCATCTCCCCCGCTCTCTCTCTCTATCGTTTCATACTTTTTCTCGTTTGCTGTGAAAATATGGTAATTCTTTTGGCATCGCACAGTTTGTGAAGCACACCTTCATTTTGTATTATTTCGACTCGCTCTCAATTTTTATCCGCAACGAAAGTGCTAGCCAATATTTTGACTATTGCATCGGCCTTTAATATTTATATATAAATTCATTATTACTAGTATTATCATACATATCATGTTTAAATTTATCTATTCGTGTGCATTTAATTGCCTTGCTGGGAAGAACTAAGGGTCTTTCTGATGATATCTAATTAATACAATCCTTTTTGATATAATCCCAGAGCACTGGGCACTGTATATCCCCGTACCCATTTTTCCAGCTCACATTGCAAGACAGATAGCGCTGCGTGCATAAAAAATTAACTGCCATCAATCCCGCGCTTCCAAACATTCGTCCAGAGCCGGAAGACAGGAGAAGATCCCAGATGGAGCACAGCCCAAGAGATGGAACAGCGAAGAGCCAGCAACAAAAAGGCGGCTAATTAGAGGCAATAGTCGCGAACGGACAGCGCATTAGACGAAATCCAATATGGCAAAAACCAGAGTCTGCTCCACGAAAATAGGGACCATCTCTGTAGCAGCAGATACTCTATCTGATTAACCCACGTGCACATTTATCACAGGAATGTGACACACTCGAGCAGCAGCAGCTGCAGCAGCGTCAGGAGGGAAGGAAATAGGGAAGAGCAACTCGGATTCCATAGAATTCAAACGTTGACCACAAGGGAGGTCCCTAATAAGAGTACTTCTATGGAATCGCGTACTCGGAGTACTCGTACAAAAGGCCTTTCTCTGAATTTCGACCAAATTAGAGACCCATACGCAGTGCTAATTTATAGGGAGAATGCTTGCGCTTCATTTGATACAAAGCTCTAAATACATTCACGGAATGGAGATAATTATCATGCATCTTCGTTGCATATTTGAAATCAGCCAACAGTTACATGTATCTCGCATTTCAATGCAGAGGTAAGTACCCGTAGATACAAATTAAGAGGATTCAAATTACCAACAAGAAAACAGATATTTAACGTAACGAGCTCCACAATTAGTTCACGTATTTGATAATTAGCATAAATAATGTTTGCCAATATCTATACAAAATGTTGTTTACCTCCCGATTTCATCTATTTCAGCCATACTCAGTCCCATATTTCCCCATATTTTCCACGCAAATGCATGCCATTGTATGTACCACTGCATTTCCAATTTCCATTGCCCTAACCTTGTGTTTTGTTTCGTTACTATTAATTCAATAAAATCTTATATCAATTGCAGTATTTCCCCAGTGTAATTTTATCTGTTGCAATTATCAGAGGTTTATGCAGATATCTAAAAGTGCATATCCCGGCCCGTGGCCCTGTCACACACATAACCATTGAATAATTGAGCAATTTAATACGAGATTTAGCCAATCGATTTGCGAATTGGCAAAATATTATTATTGTCATGGAGAGGGCAAGGGGGTATATCGAGTTCATGCAAGACGCACTTTATTCTTTCAGAAAATCTGTGATCTATGAAGCTCTAATTGTTTGCCAAAAGTGGTATCTTTTTCCATTTCGCTGCAATGAAAACTTAATCTGGCAGTAAATATGTTCAAAGTGACCGCCACGATAATTAGATATTAATCTCTAACAACACTGCGCATGTGCCCTGCTGCATATCGATGTTCTCATATCGATGTTCTCATATCGATATTTTTCTTTCGGCGTCTGTCTCTTGCGTATGTTACTCGGAAGCACATATAATTCTGTATTCTGATCTTCTGCTGTCCTACAAATAAAATAACTTTAACAGGTTATGGGCCCAGACACCAATTCACCCAGAAACAGTATAAAACAGAAACAGTGAGAAACAATAAACATTTTTGGTGCTTAGTGAAAAGCAGTGCTAAAAAAATGGCATAGACTCATTAGTGTATGTGTGTACATAGAAAGGCAAAAGAACAAGTTGAACAAATTCGCATTGTGTTTTTTTGATTAGAATTTTGCAGCGAATCGGACCGTTGCCGTGGTTTAAAGCCCAAAATAAAGCAGTCCCAACGGATCAAGAAACACAAAAGCGAACGGAGACTCAAGTGTGTATACCAAAAAGTGCGTATGCCAAGCCGCACAAAACCGCGAGTGTGTATACCCAAAAGTGTGTATACCAAGGCATAGAAAATCGTGAGTGTGTGTGTGTAAATAGCAACTCGGAGGGATACTTAAAAGAAAACGAAAAAACAAAAGAAAGACACGGACAACAGTATTGTCGTCGTAGTTGCTTTGTGCATGAGACGATCGACAGCTACAAATTTTGCACTGTGGGACAATAAGTAAAAATGAGTGGAAATATGAATTTCAATATTGAGAAACTGGACGAAAACAATTATAGCACATGGGAAGTTTTGATGAGAAGTGTTCTCATACAAAATGATTTGTGGCCAATCGTCAGTGGTAAAATTGAGCTTAGTGAAAGTGCAACAAATGAGCAACGTGCAGCTTTTGAACTAAAGGATCAAAAGGCGTTGGCGTCAATTTTACTTTGTGTTAAATCGACCCAACTAAACAATATTAAAAATTGTGTATCGTCGTCACAGGCATGGCAAAAGCTAAATAAAATTCACAGGCCAAGCGGACCAGCAAAGGTAGTGCTTTTAATTAAACAATTGTTGACGTTAAAAATGTCGGATGGTATAAGTGCACAGGAATATTTGCGGAAATTCCAGGTGGTACACGAGGCTTTAGCAGAGGTCAACATAAAGGTTGATGAAAAGACCTTATCAGTTGTGTTGCTAAATGGTTTGCCTAAATCGTATGAAAGTTTTGTTGTTGCGATTGAGACGCGAGATGATTTGCCAAGCTTGAGCATGCTAAAAATAAAAATTTCTGAAGAAGCGAATAGGCAGGAAGATAGCATTAGCAAGGAAATTACAAGTAGCGCGGAACTACACGTCAGTTATGACAACAACAATTTTAAGAAAAACTTTAAGAAGGGCAAAAAGTGTTTTAAGTGCGGAAAGGAAGGGCATTTTAAATCGGAATGCCGTGCTAAAAGCAAGCAGGAAGGAGCAAACAACAAGGGCGCAAACAGTAAAAGCGGGGAAAGATTGGGTACAATGCTTTGCGTAACCGAATATGCCAAAGTGGAACCAGAAAAATATGTACCAATCCTAAGTTTAGCTAAGCCAAATGACCAGATGTTAAATGCATGGTGCATAGACAGTGGCGCAACGGCGCATCTATGTTGTGACAAGGAACGCTTTGTTTCGTTCACGGAAGATAATCAAAAAGTATTTTTAGCCGGCGGTAAATCACATATTGCTGAAGGGCATGGAACTTTTCAAGTAAAGTTCGGTGATAGATCCGTTACGCTGGAAAAGGTTATCTTGGTACCAGATTTGCAGTACAATTTTATATCGGTCACAAAACTATTAAAACATGGAAAAAAAAGTTGTGTTTGAGAAAAATCAAGCGATGATTTTTGAAAACGGAAAAATAGTTATAAAGGTACATCTGGAAAATGGATTGTTTATGGTTCAGGACAATCAGGAAAAGTGTATGAACATTGTAAATGTTGAGGCAGATGCATTCAAATGGCACAATAGGTTCGGCCATGGACATTTTTACGCATTAAAGGAAATGGTTAGCAAGGAGATGGTAATAGGTCTCAAGGGCATATACAAGCCAAAACAAGTGTGTGCAACATGCAAAATTTGCGTGCAACCATTTCAATCGAGCACAAACGGGTCAAAGGGCGTTCTAGACTTAATACATACTGATGTATGCGGTCCAATGAAAAAGCAGTCAATGGGAGGCAATCGATATTTCGCCACATTTATTGATGATTGTACAAGATATGTATCAGTAAGTTTCCTAAAAACCAAAGATCAGGTTTTCGAGGCTTTTAAAGAATTTAAAAGTCAAGTTGAGTGCCAAACTGGGAGAAAAGTCAAGGTTTTACGAAGCGACAATGGCCGAGAATACATATCAAACGTTTTTGATAATTACCTAAACTAAAATGGAATAAAGCGAAACTTAACAGTGCCATATACACCTCAACAAAACGGAGTTGCAGAAAGGGCCAACAGAACATTGGTAGAAACGGCAAGAAGTATGCTGCTGCATGCTGGGTTAAGTGAATGCTATTGGGCAGAAGCGATTCGAACTGCCACGTATTTGCGAAATAGAGTGGCAAGCAGCTGCTTGAGCGGGGTGACACCTTTTGAAATATGGACAGGTAGAAAGCCAGTGGTATCGCATTTAAGGGTTTTTGGCTCAGTAGCTATAGCTCTAGATAAAACAAAGAAATCAAAGTTCGCACAGAAAGGCTTAGAGTATATAATGGTGGGCTACTCGGATACGGCCAAAGCATACCGTTTGGTCAGTAAAGAAACCAGGAAACTCGTAGAGAGTAGGGATGTCATTTTTGTATAACCTGAAGGGGGCAAACTAGATGCATCATGTTCCAATGACATGGCATCAATTGAGGTTCAACAAAAGCAGGACTCTGAACCCGAAATGGATAGCGAGCAATTTAAAGATCCAGAAAATGAGCCAGAAAATCAGGAGGAGATTAGGTCTAGTAATGACATTCTTGTAATTCCAGAACCAATAAGAGGACCAGGACGCCCGACCATAGTACGGACGGGCAAACCAGGACGACCATGGAAGCAGTATCATATGCTCAATGCGATACTGGCAGCAGACGTACAAGTTCCACAAAACTACGCACAAGCTGAACGGTCTACTGAAGGCGAGATATGGAAAGCATCAATGAAGGACGAGTACGAATCTATCGTGAAGAACGGCACGTGGTCGCTTACTAAATTGCCTAGCGGGAAAAAGTCCATTGGATGCAGATGGGTTTACGCAGTTAAGTCCAATCCGGATGGAAGCGTGAACAGGCTCAAATCACGTCTGGTGGCGAAAGGTTGTAGCCAACGCTACGGGATCGACTACAAGGAAAAATTTGCACCAGTTGTACGCCACGCAAATATCAGGTTGATAATTGCACTTTCAGTCGAACATGGTCTCCACCTACATCAAATGGATGTTGTCACGGCGTATCCAAAAGCTAATTGGAGAGTTATCTTATCTTGCTGTTATGACTAGTCCGGACATTGCGCATTCGGTGAACAAATTAGCACAACGTAACAAGGATCCTCATTCCGAGCATGAAGCGGCAGCCAAGCACATCCTTCGATATTTGGCAAAAACTATCGACTGGGAGATATGCTACACAAAGCAAGGAAAGGCAATTGAGTGTTTTGCTGATGCAGATTGGGCAAGTGATATGACGAACCGAAAGTCATTCACTGGCTATGTATGCATGTTGGCAGGAGGAGCGGTTTCTTGGGAGTCAAGAAAGCAATCGACGGTTGCCCTCAGTTACACGGAGGCAGAGTACATAGCCTTATCATCTGCAGCAAAAGAGGCGATATACTTTCGCAGCCTACTGATTCGCAGCTATTCAGATGTACGGCGACAACATTGGAGCACAGCAGCTTGCTAGAAAACCCATGTTTCATGCACGTACAAAGCACATCGACGTCAAGATATATCATATTCGAGAGGTTCTCAAGAGAGGTGAAGTCAACATTGCGTATCTGCCAACAGATGAGATGATAGCAGATGTCCTCACAAAGAACTTAGCCAAGGTTAAGCACCATAAATTTGTATTCGCATTTGGTTTAAAAGATCGTTTATAAGTGCTTGACATGTTATTGGATATTAGTTAAGTATATTTAAAGTTTGTAAACATGCGTTGTGTTGAGGAGGAGTGTTCAAAGTGGCCGCCACGATAATTAGATATTGATCTCTAACAACACTGCGCATGTGCCCTGCTGCATATCGATGATCTCATATCGATGTTCTCATATCGATATTTTTCTTTCGGCGTCTGTCTCTTGCGTATGTTACTCGGAAGCACATATAATTCTGTATACTGATCTTCTGCTGTCTTACAAATAAAATAACTTTAACAAAATACATTTATTTTCCTATCACTTTTCCAGAGTATTGGGTATCATATAGTCGAAATATGGATTCTCGCCCAATCTCCCTCTCTCTCTCTCACTCTCTGAGTTTCTGTTGCACGACTGGCCGCAAAAATATTTAATTGTAGTAAAACTTTTGGGTTTTCCGTTAATTCTATAACAACAACATTTTTTCTGCCAAAATAAACACAGACACTATTGCGTGGCACTGTGGATCCATGGAATGGCGCACTCTCTCTCCATTTCTCTGGCTTTTGCTTCAACATTGCGCACGAACTGCAATTTATAACTGCATATACGTGAGCATCCCTCATCCCTTATCCCTTCCTGTTTCCCCTATCCAGCAGCCATTCGCTCCCCCTTTTCAGACCCTCTTTTTCTAACCGCTCTTAAACCAACCACACCTATCCCGGATCCCGGCGGTACTGTCGCGAGATATTACTTCGCCGGGTGGAGATGCCCGTAGGGCTCTTCTCTTAATAATCTCCTTTATCCTTTATCTCCTTGCATTGCGTGCTCTTTCTTCGCGACGCAGTTTGGTAGCCATAGTTGCGGCCATGAATCTAATCGCGGCCCAGTTTTCTTCCGACTCCAGCAGGCATTCTGCCAGGTTTGTCACCGCTGGAATTCTTCCAAGCTTGTTGCTTAGATCCTCTCGATCTTGCCGAAATCTTGGACATTCGAAGAAGCAGTGCTCTGCGTCTTCGGTGACCCCTGCGCAGACCACGCAGAAGGGGTCGCCCTCGTGCTTAAACCTATGCAGGCTTTAAAGCAACCGTGTCCTGTCAGCAGTTGTGTCAGGTGATACTCCACTTGTCCATGGCTACGGTTCAGCCAACTCTTCAGGTCTGGGATTAGCCTATGGGTCCATCGCCCTTTGCTGCTGTTATCCGACGAATCTTGCCATTGCAGGATTGTGCGCTGCCCTAAGGAACCTCTGGTGTCCTGGTCCGTAGTCCCCAGGGTTCGCTGTGCCCTGATTCCTGCGGCTTCTCTTGCCAGCAGACGGATGGGAATCATTACTGCTACCACTAGTGCGGCGTCTTGGGATACCGTTCTGAATGCGCAACACACCCTCAGGGCACACAGCCTCTGGACTGCGTTGCATTCTCGGGCATATGTTTTATGCTTCATTGCGTCAACCCATATTGGTGCAGCGTACATTAGCGTTGAGCCAACTACGCTCGCTAGTAGCTTTCGCCATGGCTGTTTCGGGCCTCCGGTGTTGGCCATGATGCGGGATAGGGCCACTGCAGTCTTTCCTGCTTTGCTGCTTGCATACGCCATGTGATGCTTGAAGCTGAGTCTGTGGTCAATCATGACCCCCAGGTACTTCAGGCTTGGACTGGAGCTAATAGCGCAGTCTCCTACTCGGATCGTGGCCGACTCCACTACTTTCCTGCTGCTTATGAGCACCGCCTCCGTTTTGTGGGTGGCTAATGAGAGATCCCTCCCTGATAGCCATGTTCTGGCTCTCTCTACCGCGTCGTTGCAGATTTCTTCCGCCGCTTCTTTCTGTTATGCCACTACGACTATTGCTATGTCGTCGGCAAAGCCTATCACCGTGGCGCCCCTTGGCATATCCATCTTGAGGATTCCATCATACATGATGTTCCACAGCAGCGGGCCGAGGACCGATCCTTGGGGAACTCCTCCAGTGATTTGGTGCTCACGTGTCCCCTTATCCGTCTCATATATGAGCACTCGGTCTCTTAGGTAGTCCGCGATGATATTCTGCAGATACGGCGGTACTCGAAAGATTCTCAATTCTTCTAGTATGCGTTGAATGCATTTTGGACATCGAGTGTTGCCACTATGCAATACTCTTTGGTCCCGTACATCCATCGGGTGCCATCGATAGCTCGCTTTGCTATCTCACATACCTCGTCGATTGCGTCCACCGTGGACCTGCCTTTGCGAAACCCGTGCTGTCTCGGTGAGAGCTGACGCGTTACTGCCTTCTCCAGCCTGGTGTGGATTATTTTTTTATACCCGATACTCAAAATGAGTATTGGGGTACACTAGATTTGTGGTAAAAGTGGATGTGTGTAACGTCCAGAAGGAATCGTTTCCGACCCCATAAAGTATATATATTCTTGATCAGCATCAATAGCCGAGTCGATTGAGCCCTGTCTGTCTGTCCGTCCGTCCGTCTGTCCGTCTGTCCGTCTGTCTGTCTGTCCGTCCCCTTCAGCGCCTAGTGCTCAAAGACTATAAGAGCTAGAGCAACGATGTTTTGGATCCAGACTTCTGTGATATGTCACTGCTACAAAAATATTTCAAAACTTCGCCCCGCCCACTTCCGCCCCCACAAAGGACGAAAATCTGTGGCATCCACAATTTTAAAGATATGAGAAAACCAAAAACGTAGAATTGTAGAGAATGACCATATCTTGAAGACTGCGGAATCTGAATTGGATCGTATCATTATTATAGCCAGCATCAAGAAAACAATTTCATTTTTTCTCGCCCTGTCTCTCTCTAACACACACGTAGCATAGGCGGCTTTGCTTAGAGTTAAACATTAGCGCCTAGCAACCAAATTTGGTATCCACACTCCTAATATATCGGACCGAGACGAGTTTGTTTCAAAATTTCGCCACACCCCCTTCCGCCCCCGCAAAGGACGAAAATCTGGGGATATTCAAAAATCTCAGAGACTATTAAGGCTAGAGCAACCAAATTTGGTATCCGCACTCCTGTTAGATCTTACTATAAAACGTGTATCTCAAAATTTCGCCCCACCCCTTCCGCCCACACAAAGAACGAAAATCTGTTGCATCCACAATATTGCACATTCGAGAAAACTAAAAACGCAGAATCATAGATAATGACCATATCTTTAAGACTGCGGAATCTGAATTGGATCGTATCATTATTATAGCCAGCATCAAGAAAACAATTTCATTTTTTCTCGCCCTGTCTCTCTCTAACACACACGTAGCATAGGCGGCTTTGCTTAGAGTTAAACATTAGCGCGTAGCAACCAAATTTGGTATCCACACTCCTAATATATCGGACCGAGACGAGTTTGTTTCAAAATTTCGCCACACCCCCTTCCGCCCCCGCAAAGGACGAAAATCTGGGGATATTCAAAAATCTCAGAGACTATTAAGGCTAGAGTAACCAAATTTGGTATTCGCACTCCTGTTAGATCTTACTATAAAACGTGTATCTCAAAATTTCGCCCCACCCCCTTCCGCCAACACAAACTGATTTTCTGTCTCTCTCGCACGCACTCTTTGTCGTGTCGATTAATATTAGCGGCGTCTGCCGGAGGAGAGCCATACTGACTTAGTATCGGGTATAACCGTAGAGTTGCGGTGTCCGCAGCAACTCACAACGTTCCCCCTCGTTTAATATTTACATACGAGAATTATGCCACTTGAAAGGCCAGATGCCGATGTCTGGCTCTCCTTCATTGGCTCTTTAAACTCTTTAGTGGATGGCTTTTCCCCTCCGCCCCGTTATATCCCCAAGCAGCTGCAGCTTTCGGCTTTCCGTTTGGATACGTGACGAATAACAAATTTGTGGGATTTTGCAGAGTTTTGATTGAATGTTTCCCTCCAGCTGGCTGCCTCGGCAAATCGCACGAGATCCAAATACAAATATGATTTATGAGCCGCAGAATGAAAACGAATGGGGGTTAGGAGTCCCCACTGCAGATGTTGCACAATCACACACACACACACACAAAATTTAGAGAGGAGAAGGCTTAAGAACTTGCATGTATTACACATCCGTTTCCAGGTCCATTCTCATGATTATGCAAAACCGATTCAAAATTATTAGGGATACACTCTGCCAGGAGGATAGACCATATCCTGTGGGTTCTGCTGTCATCTCACCAGCTCTTTGGCAAAGCCCAAAACCTACGCAAAACCTGCCAAAACCTACGCAAACATAAAAATTACCAAAAAAAAAAAAAAAAAAAAAAAAAACACCTCCCAGAGGGGAAGCAAACTCCAAAAAAGTAGATTTTTCTCAGAGTTTGTGGATGAGGGGTTGAGGGGATGTGCAGCTTGGCATGTGGATTCTGGGCAATTGTTTGCATTGTGCAAGTGTCAACAGCATTTGCAATTCCGTTGCAAATTTTACCACCTTTTTGTGCTTTGAACCCCCTTTATTGCATTTCCATTTCTCCCCATCTCTCCCGCTCTCTCTCTCTATCGTTTCATACTTTTATTCGTTTGCTGTGAAAATATGGTAATTCTTTTGGCATCGCACAGTTTGTGAAGCACACCTTCATTTTGTATTATTTCGACTCGCTCTCAATTTTTATCCGCAACGAAAGTGCTAGCCAATATTTTGACTATTGCATCGGCCTTTAATATTTATATATAAATTCATTATTACTAGTATTATCATACATATCATGTTTAAATTTCTCTATTCGTTTGCATTTAATTGCCTTGCTGGGAAGAACTAAGGGTCTTTCTGATGATATCTAATTAATACAATCCTTTTTGATATAATCCCAGAGCACTGGGCACTGTATATCCCCGTACCCATTTTTCCAGCTCACATTGCAAGACAGATAGCGCTGCGTGCATAAAAAATTAACTGCCATCAATCCCGCGCTTCCAAACATTCGTCCAGAGCCGGAAGACAGGAGAAGATCCCAGATGGAGCACAGCCCAAGAGATGGAACAGCGAAGAGCCAGCAACAAAAAGGCGGCTAATTAGAGGCAATAGTCGCGAACGGACAGCGCATTAGACGAAATCCAATATGGCAAAACCCAGAGTCTGCTCCACGAAAATAGGGACCATCTCTGTAGCAGCAGATACTCTATCTGATTAACCCACGTGCACATTTATCACAGGAATGTGACACACTCGAGCAGCAGCAGCTGCAGCAGCGTCAGGAGGGAAGGAAATAGGGAAGATCAACTCGGATTCCATAGAATTCAAACGTTGACCACAAGGGAGGTCCCTAATAAGAGTACTTCTATGGAATCGCGTACTCGGAGTACTCGTACAAAAGGCCTTTCTCTGAATTTCGACCAAATTAGAGACCCATACGCAATGCTAATTTATAGGGAGAATGCTTGCGCTTCATTTGATACAAAGCTCTAAATACATTCACGGAATGGAGATAATTATCATGCATCTTCGTTGCATATTTGAAATCAGCCAACAGATACATGTATCTCGCATTTCAATGCAGAGGTAAGTACCCGTAGATACAAATTAAAAGGATTCAAATTACCAACAAGAAAACAGATATGTTTGTTTACCTCCCGATTTCATCTATTTCAGCCATACTCAGTCCCATATTTCCCCATATTTTTCACGCAAATGCATGCCATTGTATGTACCACTGCATTTCCAATTTCCATTGCCCTAACCTTGTGTTTTGTTTCGTTACTATTAATTCAATAAAATCTTATATCAATTGCAGTATTTCCCCAGTGTAATTTTATCTGTTGCAATTATCAGAGGTTTTTGCAGATATCTAAAAGTGCATATCCCGGCCCGTGGCCCTGTCACACACATAACCATTGAATAATTGAGCAATTTAATACGAGATTTAGCCAATCGATTTGCGAATTGGCAAAAAATTATTATTGTCATGGAGAGGGCAAGGGGGTATATCGAGTTCATGCAAGACGCACTTTATTCTTACAGAAAATCTGTGATCTTTGAAGCTCTAATTGTTTGCCAAAAGTGGTATCTTTTTCCATTTCGCTGCAATGAAAACTTAATCTGGCAGTAAATATGTTCAAAGTGACCGCCACGATAATTAGATATTGATCTCTAACAACACTGCGCATGAGCACTGCTGCATATCGATGTTCTCATATCGATGTTCTCATATCGATATTTTTCTTTCGGCGTCTGTCTCTTGCGTATGTTACTCGGAAGCACATATAATTCTGTATACTGATCTTCTGCTGTCTTACAAAAAAATAACTTTAACAGGTTATGGGCCCAGACACCAATTCACCCAGAAACAGTATAAAACAGAAACAGTGAGAAACAATAAACATTGTTTGGTGCTTAGTGAAAAGCAGTGCTAAAAAAATGGCATAGACTCATTAGTGTATGTGTGTACATAGAAAGGCAAAAGAACAAGTTGAACAAATTCGCATTGTGTTTTTTTGATTAGAATTTTGCAGCGAATCGGACCGTTGCCGTGGTTTAAAGTCCAAAATAAAGCAGTCCCAACGGATCAAGAAACACAAAAGCGAACGGAGACTCAAGTGTGTATACCAAAAAGTGCGTATGCCAAGCCGCACAAAACCGCGAGTGTGTATACCCAAAAGTGTGTATACCAAGGCATAGAAAATCGTGAGTGTGTGTGTGTAAATAGCAACTCGGAGGGATACTTAAAAGAAAACGAAAAAACAAAAGAAAGACACGGACAACAGTATTGTCGTCGTAGTTGCTTTGTGCATGAGACGATCGACAGCTACAAATTTTGCACTGTGGGACAATAAGTATCAAAAATGAGTGGAAATATGAATTTCAATATTGAGAAACTGGACGAAAACAATTATAGCACATGGGAAGTTTTGATGAGAAGTGTTCTCATACAAAATGATTTGTGGCCAATCGTCAGTGGTAAAATTGAGCTTAGTGAAAGTGCAACAAATGAGCAACGTGCAGCTTTTGAACTAAAGGATCAAAAGGCGTTGGCGTCAATTTTACTTTGTGTTAAATCGACCCAACTAAACAATATTAAAAATTGTGTATCGTCGTCACAGGCATGGCAAAAGCTAAATAAAATTCACAGGCCAAGCGGACCAGCAAAGGTAGTGCTTTTAATTAAACAATTGTTGACGTTAAAAATGTCGGATGGTATAAGTGCACAGGAATATTTGCTGAAATTCCAGGTGGTACACGAGGCTTTAGCAGAGGTCAACATAAAGGTTGATGAAAAGACCTTATCAGTTGTGTTGCTAAATGGTTTGCCTAAATCGTATGAAAGTTTTGTTGTTGCGATTGAGACGCGAGATGATTTGCCGAGCTTGAGCATGCTAAAAATAAAAATTTCTGAAGAAGCGAATAGGCAGGAAGATAGCATTAGCAAGGAAATTACAAGTAGCGCGGAACTACACGTCAGTTATGACAACAACAATTTTAAGAAAAACTTTAAGAAGGGCAAAAAGTGTTTTAAGTGCGGAAAGGAAGGGCATTTTAAATCGGAATGCCGTGCTAAAAGCAAGCAGGAAGGAGCAAACAACAAGGGCGCAAACAGTAAAAGCGGGGAAAGATTGGGTACAATGCTTTGCGTAACCGAATATGCCAAAGTGGAACCAGAAAAATATGTACCAATCCTAAGTTTAGCTAAGCCAAATGACCAGATGTTAAATGCATGGTGCATAGACAGTGGCGCAACGGCGCATCTATGTTGTGACAAGGAACGCTTTGTTTCGTTCACGGAAGATAATCAAAAAGTATTTTTAGCCGGCGGTAAATCACATATTGCTGAAGGGCATGGAACTTTTCAAGTAAAGTTCGGTGATAGATCCGTTACGCTGGAAAAGGTTATCTTGGTACCAGATTTGCAGTACAATTTTATATCGGTCACAAAACTATTCAAACATGGAAAAAAAGTTGTGTTTGAGAAAAATCAAGCGATGATTTTTGAAAACGGAAAAATAGTTATAAAGGTACATCTGGAAAATGGATTGTTTATGGTTCAGGACAATCAGGAAAAGTGTATGAACATTGTAAATGTTGAGGCAGATGCATTCAAATGGCACAATAGGTTCGGCCATGTACATTTTGACGCATTAAAGGAAATGGTTAGCAAGGAGATGGTAATAGGTCTCAAGGGCATATACAAGCCAAAACAAGTGTGTGCAACATGCGCAAAAAGTAAAATTTGCGTGCAACCATTTCAATGGAGCACAAACAGGTCAAAGGGCGTTCTAGACTTAATACATACTGATGTATGCGGTCCAATGAAAAAGCAGTCAATGGGAGGCAATCGATATTTCGCCACATTTATTGATGATTGTTCAAGATATGTATCAGTAAGTTTCCTAAAAACCAAAGATCAGGTTTTCGAGGCTTTTAAAGAATTTAAAAGTCAAGTTGAGTGCCAAACTGGGAGAAAAGTCAAGGTTTTACGAAGCGACAATGGCCGAGAATACATATCAAACGTTTTTGATAATTACCTAAACTAAAATGGAATAAAGCGAAACTTAACAGTGCCATATACACCTCAACAAAACGGAGTTGCAGAAAGGGCCAACAGAACATTGGTAGAAACGGCAAGAAGTATGCTGCTGCATGCTGGGTTAAGTGAATGCTATTGGGCAGAAGCGATTCGAACTGCCACGTATTTGCGAAATAGAGTGGCAAGCAGCAGCTTGAGCGGGGTGACACCTTTTGAAATATGGACAGGTAGAAAGCCAGTGGTATCGCATTTAAGAGTTTTTGGCTCAGTAGCGATAGCTCTAGATAAAACAAAGAAATCAAAGTTCGCACAGAAAGGCTTAGAGTATATAATGGTGGGCTACTCGGATACGGCCAAAGCATACCGTTTGGTCAGTAAAGAAACCAGGAAACTCGTAGAGAGTAGGGATGTCATTTTTGTATAACCTGAAGGGGGCAAACTAGATGCATCATGTTCCAATGACATGGCATCAATTGAGGTTCAACAAAAGCAGGACTCTGAACCCGAAATGGATAGCGAGCAATTTAAAGATCCAGAAAATGAGCCAGAAAATCAGGAGGAGATTAGGTCTAGTAATGACATTCTTGTAATTCCAGAACCAATAAGAGGACCAGGACGCCCGACCATAGTACGGACGGGCAAACCAGGACGACCATGGAAGCAGTATCATATGCTCAATGCGATACTGGCAGCAGACGTACAAGTTCCACAAAACTACGCACAAGCTGAACGGTCTACTGAAGGCGAGATATGGAAAGCATCAATGAAGGACGAGTACGAATCTATCGTGAAGAACGGCACGTGGTCGCTTACTAAATTGCCTAGCGGGAAAAAGTCCATTGGATGCAGATGGGTTTACGCAGTTAAGTCCAATCCGGATGGAAGCGTGAACAGGCTCAAATCACGTCTGGTGGCGAAAGGTTGTAGCCAACGCTACGGGATCGACTACAAGGAAACATTTGCACCAGTTGTACGCCACGCAACTATCAGGTTGATAATTGCACTTTCAGTCGAACATGGTCTCCACCTACATCAAATGGATGTTGTCACGGCGTATCCAAAAGCTAATTGGAGAGTTATCTTATCTTGCTGTTATGACTAGTCCGGACATTGCGCATTCGGTGAACAAATTAGCACAACGTAACAAGGATCCTCATTCCGAGCATGAAGCGGCAGCCAAGCACATCCTTCGATATTTGGCAAAAACTATCGACTGGGAGATATGCTACACAAAGCAAGGAAAGGCAATTGAGTGTTTTGCTGATGCAGATTGGGCAAGTGATATGACGAACCGAAAGTCATTCACTGGCTATGTATGCATGTTGGCAGGAGGAGCGGTTTCTTGGGAGTCAAGAAAGCAATCGACGGTTGCCCTCAGTTCCACGGAGGCAGAGTACATAGCCTTATCATCTGCAGCAAAAGAGGCGATATACTTTCGCAGCCTACTGATTGACTTGAAGCTGATGTCCAAGGAGTCAGCTATTCAGATGTACGGCGACAACATTGGAGCACAGCAGCTTGCTAGAAACCCCATGTTTCATGCACGTACAAAGCACATCGACGTCAAGATATATCATATTCGAGAGGTTTTCAAGAGAGGTGAAGTCAACATTGCGTATCTGCCAACAGATGAGATGATAGCAGATGTCCTCACAAAGAACTTAGCCAAGGTTAAGCACCATAAATTTGTATTCGCATTTGGTTTAAAAGATCGTTTATAAGTGCTTGACATGTTATTGGATATTAGTTAAGTATATTTAAAGTTTGTAAACATGCGTTGTGTTGAGGAGGAGTGTTCAAAGTGACCGCCACGATAATTAGATATTGATCTCTAACAACACTGCGCATGTGCCCTGCTGCATATCGATGTTCTCATATCGATATTTTTCTTTCGGCGTCTGTCTCTTGCGTATGTTACTCGGAAGCACATATAATTCTGTATACTGATCTTCTGCTGTCTTACAAATAAAATAACTTTAACAAAATACATTTATTTTCCTATCACTTTTCCAGAGTATTGGGTATCATATAGTCGAAATATGGATTCTCGCCCAATCTCCCTCTCTCTCTCTCACTCTCTGAGTTTCTGTTGCACGACTGGCCGCACAAATATTTAATTGTAGTAAAACTTTTGGGTTTTCCGTTAATTCTATAACAACAACATTTTTTCTGCCAAAATAAACACACACTATTGCGTGGCACTGTGGATCCATGGAATGGCGCACTCTCTCTCCATTTCTCTAGCTTTTGCTCTGGTTGTGTTTTCCCTTCAACATTGCGCACGAACTGTAATTTATAACTGCATATACGTGAGCATCCCTCATCCCTTATCCCTTCCTGTTTCCCCTATCCAGCAGCCATTCGCTCCCCCTTTTCAGACCCTGTGGCATATAAACATTTTGTTAGCTGCGCTTTGGCTGTGTTCCTCGATGCAAGGTGCCCGCTCACATCCGTGAGACACTGCTCTGCATCTAGCATTCAGGCGTGCTCGAGTACGAGGTGCCTGCCTCTCCCCCGCCTGCTGCTGTTGCTACAGTTTTTTCCGAATCGCCAGAGCGCGAACAAACAAAAAGGTCGCGGCGGCTGCAGCGTCCGCACAAGCCAAACAACAGGGAAAAACAAAATGAAAATGAAAAACAACTTGCAGCAAAGAATAACAACAAAATGGGAAAAGAACGGCAGCACGTGTGTGTGTGTTTTTTATTTTTTATTTTTTTTTTTTTGTTGTGTGACTACAGGAAAGCCGAAGTGAGGGACTCTAACCGCTCTTAAACCAACCACACCTATCCCGGATCCCGGCGGTACTGTCGCGAGATATTACTTCGCCGGGGGGAGATGCCCGTAGGGCTCTTCTTTTAATAATCTCCTTTATCCTTTATCTCCTTGCATTGCATGCTCTTTCTTCGCGACGCAGTTTGGTAGCCATAGTTGCGGCCATGAATCTAATCGCGGCCCAGTTTTCTTCCGACTCCAGCAGGCATTCTGCCAGGTTTGTCACCGCTGGAATTCTTCCAAGCTTGTTGCTTAGATCCTCTCGATCTTGCCGAAATCTTGGACATTCGAAGAAGCAGTGCTCTGCGTCTTCGGTGACCCCTGCGCAGACCACGCAGAAGGGGTCGCCCTCGTGCTTAAACCTATGCAGGTAGGCTTTAAAGCAACCGTGTCCTGTCAGCAGTTGTGTCAGGTGATACTCCACTTGTCCATGGCTACGGTTCAGCCAACTCTTCAGGTCTGGGATTAGCCTATGGGTCCATCGCCCTTTGCTGCTGTTATCCGACGAATCTTGCCATTGCAGGATTGTGCGCTGCCTTAAGGAACCTCTGGTGTCCTGGTCCGTAGTCCCCAGGGTTCGCTGTGCCCTGATTCCTGCGGCTTCTCTTGCCAGCAGACGGATGGGAATCATTCCTGCTACCACTAGTGCGGCGTCTTGGGATACCGTTCTGAATGCGCAACACACCCTCAGGGCACACAGTCTCTGGACTGCGTTGCATTCTCGGGCATATGTTTTATGCTTCATTGCGTCAACCCATATTGGTGCAGCGTACATTAGCGTTGAGCCAACTACGCTCGCTAGTAGCTTTCGCCATGGCTGTTTCGGGCCTCCGGTGTTGGCCATGATGCGGGATAGGGCCACTGCCGTCTTTCCTGCTTTGCTGCTTGCATACGCCATGTGATGCTTGAAGCTGAGTCTGTGGTCAATCATGACCCCCAGGTACTTCAGGCTTGGACTGGAGCTAATAGTGCAGTCTCCTACTCGGATCGTGGCCGACTCCACTACTTTCCTGCTGCTTATGAGCACCGCCTCCGTTTTGTGGGTGGCTAATGAGAGATCCCTCCCTGATAGCCATGTTCTGGCTCTCTCTACCGCGTCGTTGCAGATTTCTTCCGCCGCTTCTTTCTGTTATGCCACTACGACTATTGCTATGTCGTCGGCAAAGCCTATCACCGTGGCGCCCCTTGGCATATCCATCTTGAGGATTCCATCATACATGATGTTCCACAGCAGCGGGCCGAGGACCGATCCTTGGGGAACTCCTCCAGTGATTTGGTGCTCACGTGTCCCCTTATCCGTCTCATATATGAGCACTCGGTCTCTTAGGTAGTCCGCGATGATATTCTGCAGATACGGCGGTACTTGAAAGTTTCTCAATTCTTCTAGTATGCGTTGAATGCATTTTGGACATCGAGTGTTGCCACTATGCAATACTCTTTGGTCCCGTACATCCATCGGGTGCCATCGATAGCTCGCTTTGCTATCTCACATACCTCGCCGATTGCGTCACCGTGCACCGATTGCCACCGTGGACCTGCCTTTGCGAAACCTGTGCTGTCTCGGTAAGAGCTGACGCGTTACTGCCTTCTCCAGCCTGGTGTGGATTATTTATTTATACCCGATACTCAAAATGAGTATTGCCCTGTCTGTCTAGAGCTAGAGCAACGATGTTTTGGATCCAGACTTCTGTGATATGTCACTGATACAAAAATATTTCAAAACTTCGCCCCGCCCACTTCCGCCCCCACAAAGGACGAAAATCTGTGGCATCCACAATTTTAAAGATATGAGAAAACCAAAAACGTTGAATTGTAAAGAATGACCATATCTTTAAGACTGCGGAATCTGAAAAGCATCAAGAAAACAATTTCATTTTTTCTCGCCCTGTCTCTCTCTAACACACACGTAGCATAGGCGGCTTTGCATAGAGTAAAACATTAGCGCCTAGATCTCAGAGACTATAAAAGCTAGAGCAACCAAATTTGGTATCCACACTCCTAATATATCGGACCGAGACGAGTTTGTTTCAAAAATTCGCCACACCCCCTTCCGCCCGCGCAAAGGACGAAAATCTGGGGATATTCAAAAATCTCAGAGACTATTAAGGCTAGAGTAACCAAATTTGGTATTCGCACTCCTGTTAGATCTTACTATAAAACGTGTATCTCAAAATTTCGCCCCACCCCCTTCCGCCCACACAAAGGACGAAAATCTGTTGCATCCACAATATTGCACATTCGTGAAAACTAAAAACGCAGAATCATAGATAATGACCATATCTATCAGATTGCTGAATCTGGATCAGATCAGATCATTTTTATAGCCAATAGGAACAAATCAATTTGCAGTGGCTACGCAGCGCCCGACGTCACGCTCAGACTGATTTTCTGTCTCTCTCGCACGCACTCTTTGTCGTGTCGTTTAATATTAGCGGCGTCTGCCGGAGGAGAGCCATACTGACTTAGTATCGGGTATAACCGTAGAGTTGCGGTGTCCGCAGCAACTCACAACGTTCCCCCTCGTTTAAGCCTCGTTTATTTACATACGAGAATTATGCCACTTGAAATGCCAGATGCCGATGTCTGGCTCTCCTTCATTGGCTCTTTAAACTCTTTAGTGGATGGCTTTTCCCCTCCGCCCCGTTATATCCCCAAGCAGCTGCAGCTTTCGGCTTTCCGTTTGGATACGTGACGAATAACAAATTTGTGGGATTTTGCAGAGTTTTGATTGAATGTTTCCCTCCAGCTGGCTGCCTCGGCAAATCGCACGAGATCCAAATACAAATATGATTTATGAGCCGCAGAATGAAAACGAATGGGGGTTAGGAGTCCCCACTGCAGATGTTGCACAATCACACACACACACACACAAAATTTAGAGAGGAGAAGGCTTAAGAACTTGCATGTATTACACATCCGTTTCCAGGTCCATTCTCATGATTATGCAAAACCGATTCAAAATTATTAGGGATACACTCTGCCAGGAGGATAGACCATATCCTGTGGGTTCTGCTGTCATCTCACCAGCTCTTTGGCAAAACCTACGCAACAGATTTTCGTCCTTTGTGGGGGCGGAAGGGGGTGGGGCGAAATTTTGAGATATACGTTTTATAGTGGGATCTAACGGGAGTGCGGATATCAAATTTGGTTACTCTAGCCTTAATAGTCTCTGAGATTTGTGAATATCCCCAGATTTTCATCCTTTGCGGGGGCGGAAGGGGGTGTGGCGAAATTTTGAAACAAACTCGTCTCGGTCCGATATATTAGGAGTGTGGATACCAAATTTGGTTGCTCTAGCTTTTATAGTCTCTGAGATCTAGGCGCTAATGTTTTACTCTAAGCAAAGCCGGCTATGCTACGTGTGTGTTAGAGAGAGACAGAGCGAGAAAGAATGAAATTGTTTTCTTGATTCTGGCTATAATAATTATACGATCTGGTTGAGATTTTACACTCTAGAACATATAGTCATCCTCTACGATTCTGCGTTTTTAGTTTTATCGTATCTCTAAAAATGTGGATGCCACAGATTTTCGTCCTTTGTGGGGGCGGAAGTGGGCGGGGCGAAGTTTTGAAATATTTTTGTATCAGTGACATATCACAGAAGTCTGGATCCAAAACATCGTTGCTCTAGCTCTTATAGTCTTTGAGCACTAGGCGCTGAAGGGGACGGACAGACGGACAGACAGACATGGCTCAATCGACTCGGCTATTGATGCTGATCAAGAATATATATACTTTATGGGGTCGGAAACGATTCCTTCTGGACGTTACACACATCCACTTTTACCACAAATCTAATATACCCCAATACTCATTTTGAGTACCGGGTATAAAAAAAAAAAAACACCTCCCAGAGGGGAAGCAAACTCCAAAAAAGTAGATTTTTCTCAGAGTTTGTGGATGAGGGGTTGAGGGATGTGCAGCTTGGCATGTGGATTCTGGGCAATTGTTTGCATTGTGCAAGTGTCAACAGCATTTGCAATTCCGTTGCAAATTTTACCACCTTTTTGTGCTTTGAACCCCCTTTATTGCGTTTCCATTTCTCCCCATCTCTCCCGCTCTCACTCTCTATCGTTTCATACTTTTTCTCGTTTGCTGTGAAAATATGGTAATTCTTTTGGCATCGCACAGTTTGTGAAGCACACCTTCATTTTGTATTATTTTGACTCGCTCTCAATTTTTATCCGCAACAAAAGTGCTAGCCAATATTTTGACTATTGCATCGGCCTTTAATATTTATATATAAATTCATTATTACTAGTATTATCATACATATCATGTTTAAATTTCTCTATTCGTTTGCATTTAATTGCCTTGCTGGGAAGAGCTAAGGGTCTTTCTGATGATATCTAATTAATACAATCCTTTTTGATATAATCCCAGAGCACTGGGCACTGTATATCCCCGAACCCATTTTTCCAGCTCACATTGCAAGACAGATAGCGCTGCGTGCATAAAAAATTAACTGCCATCAATCCCGCGCTTCCAAACATTCGTCCAGAGCCGGAAGACAGGAGAAGATCCCAGATGGAGCACAGCCCAAGAGATGGAACAGCGAAGAGCCAGCAACAAAAAGGCGGCTAATTAGAGGCAATAGTCGCGAACGGACAGCGCATTAGACGAAATCCAATATGGCAAAAACCAGAGTCTGCTCCACGAAAATAGGGACCATCTCTGTAGCAGCAGATACTCTATCTGATTAACCCACGTGCACATTTATCACAGGAATGTGACACACTCGAGCAGCAGCAGCTGCAGTAGAGTCAGGAGGGAAGGAAATAGGGAAGATCAACTCGGATTCCATAGAATTCAAACGTTGACCACAAGGGAGGTCCCTAATAAGAGTACTTCTATGGAATCGCGTACTCGGAGTACTCGTACAAAAGGCCTTTCTCTGAATTTCGACCAAATTAGAGACCCATACGCAGTGCTAATTTATAGGGAGAATGCTTGCGCTTCATTTGATACAAAGCTCTAAATACATTCACGGAATGGAGATAATTATCATGCATCTTCGTTGCATATTTGAAATCAGCCAACAGATACATGTATCTCGCATTTCAATGCAGAGGTAAGTACCCGTAGATACAAATTAAGAGGATTCAAATTACCAACAAGAAAACAGATATTTAACGTAACGAGCTCCACAATTAGTTCACGTATTTGATAATTAGCATAAATAATGTTTGCCAATATCTATACAAAATGTTGTTTACCTCCCGATTTCATCTATTTCAGCCATACTCAGTGCCATATTTCCCATATTTGCCACGCAAATGCATGCCATTGTATGTACCACTGCATTTCCAATTTCCATTGCCCTAACCTTGTGTTTTGTTTCGTTACTATTAATTCAATAACATCTTATATCAATTGCAGTATTTCCCCAATGTAATTTTATCTGTTGCAATTATCAGAGGTTTATGCAGATATCTAAAAGTGCATATCCCGGCCCGTGGCCCTGTCACACACATAACCATTGAATAATTGAGCAATTTAATACGAGATTTAGCCAATCGATTTGCGAATTGGCAAAATATTATTATTGTCATGGAGAGCGCAAGGGGGTATATCGAGTTCATGCAAGACGCACTTTATTCTTACATAAAATCTGTGATCTATGAAGCTCTAATTGTTTGCCAAAAGTGGTATCTTTTCCATTTCGCTGCAATGAAAACTTAATCTGGCAGTAAATACATTTATTTTCCTATCACTTTTTCAGAGTATTGGGTATCATATAGTCGAAATATGGATTCTCGCCCAATCTCCCTCTCTCTCTCTCACTCTCTGAGTTTCTGTTGCACGACTGGCCGCACAAATATTTAATTGTAGTAAAACTTTTGGGTTTTCCGTTAATTCTATTACAGCAACATTTTTTCTGCCAAAATAAACACAGACATAATTGCGTGGCACTGTGGATCCATGGAATGGCGCACTCTCTCTCCATTTCTCTGGCTTTTGCTCGCTCTGGTTGTGCTTTCCCTTCAACATTGCGCACGAACTGCAATTTATAACTGCATATACGTGAGCATCCCTCATCCCTTATCCCTTCCTGTTTTCCCTATCCAGCAGCCATTCGCTCCCCCTTTTCAGACCCTGTGGCATATAAACATTTTGTTAGCTGCGCTTTGGCTGTGTTCCTCGATGCAAGGTGCCCGCTCACATCCGTGAGACACTGCTCTGCATCTAGCATTCAGGCGTGCTCGAGTACGAGGTGCCTGCCCCTCCCCCGCCTGCTGCTGTTGCTACAGTTTTTTCCGAATCGCCAGAGCGCGAACAAACAAAAAGGTCGCGGCGGCTGCAGCGTCCGCACCAGCCAAACAACAGGGAAAAACAAAATGAAAATGAACGAGGGGGAACGTTGTGAGTTGCTGCGGAGACCGCAACTCTACAGTTATACCCGATACTACCTTAGTAAAATGGCTATATGTGCATTGCTTTGAATGACGTTTTTTTTCAACACGTGTTTTCTTGATTTATTTTATATTTTTATTTGGGTAGCTGTTAATAAGTACAAAACAAAAAGGCATAAAGAAATTCAATTTTTTTAATAACAAAAAAAAAATTATTTTACATTTTTCACATAGAAAATGGGTACAACAGCAAAAAATATTTTGTATGAAAAAAATTTGCAAGGAACAAGTTTATGGGAATATGTACTCTTTTAATAATTAATGGAGTTAAACTTATGCTCCTGAAACTTTTGTAGCCTACTGGGCATTGAGTTCGCAAAGTTTTTAGTGTTGTTATTTCTATCCTGTTCCATTTTGCAACTATCGCTTGTTTTAATTGCTTCAATGTATCGTTCTGCCTTGTACAGGCATAGACTTTTGCTGCAAGGATTCCCCACAGATCCTCAATTGGATTTAAGTCCGGACTCATTGAAGCCCACTTAATCAACGGTTTATTGTGGGTCCTGCTGAAATGTCTATTGATCACCATGGAAATGCTCAGCAAATGAAAAAGGTTCACTATCTATCAATTCTATCTATGCTTGAGCATTCATCCGGCCGGATATTAAACATATTGGAGACCTCCCTTTAGCACTAAAGGCAGCCCATATCATTAGCGATCCATCACCATGGTTTGGCTTGTAGCAAGTTGCCCGTGGATGACGCGGGTCTCTCCAATATTTATGATGGACATCTGAACCGTGTAAACTCATTTTTTTTTTCATCACTAAAAATGAAATTTTCTAATTCGGGGTCCCAGAACTTGTGTTTTTCAAAAATGACATGCGCGCATCATTATGACGTTTAGTTTAGAGGAGAAGAAAGTGGGCAATTTCTTTTGATATGTCAGGTTAAAATTTTCGTTCAAAGTTTGGATCACACGTTGCCTGGGGATTGTTAACCCGAGTTCTGCCTTGATTTTGTTGCAGCTCATTAGGTCTTCAGTTGCAAACTGCCCCAAGTGCCGTTTTGTCAATTCTATTATGGTTGATACTGGGCCAAGTCGACGATTTATGCGGTAACCGTCTGGATCTATGAAAATGTTTGAAATAGTATTTTGATGTCGATAAATTAGCGAAGCTATTCGACCAGTTTTTATGCCGGCTAATTTCATTCTCTTGATCCTTCCCTGTTCTTCCTCAGAAAATGATTTACCATGTGGCATTTTTAACTAAAATGGAATTTTTTTTTTTTTTAATTTGTATTGCTTTGAAGCAATAATGAGTGCTTACGTACAGAATCAATGAGCTTGTCACTTTTACTGAAAAGATGCTAACACTGCGACTCTCAAAACATGAATAGACATGATTGCACGTATATCTATTTTCTACGTAGAGCGCGAGCTTGATCTCTTATCTAAGCTAATGGTACCACAAATGGAGTTCAAAGAAGACGAAAATTTGTCATAACTGAGCACAACAATAAGAGATAAGAACTGCATAGTCAAACCCAACAAGAAAAATTGAAAATAAATTTTGCGCATATAGCCATTTTACTAAGGTAAGTCAGTATGGCTCTCCTCCGGCAGACGACGCTAATATTAAACGACACGACAAAGAGTGCGTGCGAGAGAGACAGAAAATCAGTCTGAGCGTGACCTCGGGGGCTGCGTACCCAGTGCAAATTGATTTGTTCCTTTTGGCTATAAAAATGATCTGATCTGATCCAGATTCAGCAATCTGATATATATGATCATTATCTATGATTCTGCGTTTTTAGTTTTTCGTATCCTCAATATTGTGGATGCAACAGATTTTCGTCCTTTGTGGGGGCGGAAGGGGGTGAGGCGAAATTTTGAGATATACGTTTTATAGTGAGATCTAACAGGAGTGCGGATACCAAATTTGGTTACTCTAGCCTTAATAGTCTCTGAGATTTGTGAATATCCCCAGATTTTCATCCTTTGCGGGGGCGGAAGGGGGTATGGCGAAATTTTGAAACAAACTCGTCTCGGTCCGATATATTAGGAGTGTGGATACCAAATTTGGTTGCTCTAGCTTTTATAGTCTCTGAGATCTAGGCGCTAATGTTTTACTCTAAGCAATGCCGGCTATGCTACGTGTGTGTTAGAGAGAGACAGGGCGAGAAAAAATGAAATTGTTTTCTTGATGCTGGCTTTAATAATAATACGATCCAATTCAGATTCTGCAGTCTTAAAGATATGGTCATTCTCTACAATTCTACGTTTTTGGTTTTCTCATATCTTTAAAATTGTAGATGCCACAGATTTTCGCCCTTTGTGGGGGCGGAAGTGGGCGGGGCAAAGTTTTGAAATATTCTTGAAGCAGTGACATATCACAGATATCTGGATCCAAAACATCGTTGCTCTCGCTCTTATAGTCTTTGAGCACTAGGCGCTGAAGGGGACGGACAGACGGACGGACGGACAGACGGACAGACGGACAGACGGACGGACGGACAGACGGACAGACGGACGGACGGACAGACGGACAGACGGACAGACAGACATGGCCCAATCGACTCGGCTATTGATGCTGATCAAGAATATATATACTTTATGGGGTCGGAAACGATTCCTTTTGGACGTTACAAACATCCACTTTTACCACAAATCTAATATACCCCAATACTCATTTTGAGTATCGGGTATAAAAACAACTGGCAGCAAAGAATTACAACAAAATGGGAAAAGAACGGCAGCACGTGTGTGTGTGTTTTTACTTCGCCGGGGGAAGATGCCCGTAGGGCTCTTCTCTTAATAATCTCCTTTATCCTTTATCTCTTTGCATTGCGTGCTCTTTCTTCGCGACGCAGTTTGGTAGCCATAGTTGCGGCCATGAATCTAATCGCGGCCCAGTTTTCTTCCGACGCCAGCAGGCATTCTGCCAGGTTTGTCACCGCTGGCATTCTTCCAAGCTTGTTGCTTAGATCCTCTCGATCTTGCCGAAATCTTGGACATTCGAAGAAGCAGTGCTCTGCGTCTTCGGTGACCCCTGCGCAGACCACGCAGAAGGGGTCGCCCTCGTGCTTAAACCTATGCAGGTAGGCTTTAAAGCAACCGTGTCCTGTCAGCAGTTGTGTCAGGTGATACTCCACTTGTCCATGGCTACGGTTCAGCCAACTCTTCAGGTCTGGGATTAGCCTGCGTTGATTAGACTGCGTTGCATTCTCGGGCATATGTTTCATGCTTCATTGCGTCAACCCATTTTGGTGCAGCGTACATTAGCGTTGAGCCAACTACGCTCGCTAGTAGCTTTCGCCTTGGCTGTTTCGGGCCTCCGGTGTTGGCCATGATGCGGGATAGGGCCACTGCCGTCTTTCCTGCTTTGCTGCTTGCATACGCCATGTGATGCTTGAAGCTGAGTCTGTGGTCAATCATGACCCCCAGGTACTTCAGGCTTGGACTGGAGCTAATAGTGCAGTCTCCTACTCGGATCGTGGCCGTCTCCACTTCTTTCCTGCTGCTTATGAGCACCGCCTCCGTTTTGTGGGTGGCTAATGAGAGATCCCTCCCTGATAGCCATGTTCTGGCTCTCTCTACCGCGTCGTTGCAGATTTCTTCCGCCGTTTTTTCTGTTATGCCACTACGACTATTGCTATGTCGTCGGCAAAGCCTATCACCGTGGCGCCCATTGGCATATCCATCTTGAGGAAAAAGATAAGTTAAAAGTTAGCTAAATTTAAATGATTATAAATATTGCATGCAATTAGTTTAAGAGATAGTTCAGGGGATAGGGTTTGACAGAGGGAGTTATAATTATGGCATAAAACCCTAAAAGGTTCATGATCAGCATAATTAGACCTACATATGGGTAGACGGATAGGCCTAAAAGTACGGGTAGGTCTAGATGGAACGGCCAAGTCAATCTGACCCAAGAGAGTTTGGGAGTCAACAGTCCCAAGAAGGAGCTTGTGCACGAACATTACGCCATTGCATATTCTGCGATGGTGCAACGACGGCAGGTCAATAAGATTTAGCCTAGACCGGTAGGGTGGCAAGATTCTACCCGAGTCCCAGTTAAAGTTCCGAAGGGCAAAAATTAAAAATTGCTTTTGCACGGATTCAATAACAGCCTGCTGCTCTTTATACTGCGGGCTCCACACACAATAACAATACTCCAATATAGGACGTACTAGCGAGATGTACAGTTGTTTCGTAACGTACTGGTCGTCAAACTCCTTGGACCAACGCTTGATAAACGCTTAAACACCCTTAGCTTTATTTACAGTTGCAGCTATATGGGTGTTAAAACACATCTTATGATCAAAAAGGACTCCGAGGTCATTTGAACTCGAAATTCGCTCAAGGACATGATTTCATAGAACATATGGGACAAAATGAGGAGCGCGACGGTAAAATGTCATAAGTTTGCATTTGGAAAGGTTCAGAAAAAGAAGATTAGTTGAACACCACAATAGTAGTTCACTTAGATCAAGTTGAAGGCGTGTGTGCAAATACCAATCAGAGTAAGAAAGAAAGATTTTGACATCATCAGCATACATTAGTGTAGTAGAGTATGTTATAACTTGAGGAAGGTCATTCACAAATCAAATAAACAGAAGCGGGCCCAGATGACTTCCCTGTGGCACACCTGAAGTAACATTAACAGTATTTGACAACACGTTAGAAAACAAAACACGTTGAGTACGGTTAGAGAGATAGGACAAAATCCAATCTAGAAGATTTGTTGGGAACCCTAATAAAGAGAGCTTGTGAATAAGCAGAGCATGGTTCACAGAATCGAATGCCTTGCTGAAGTCCGTAAAAACTACATACGTCTGCAAACCAATTTGAAAACCACGGTGGATTAGGTTAGAAAACTCAAGAAGGTTAGTCGATGTTGAACGATGTCTGAAACGAGGGGGAACGTTGTGAGTTGCTGCGGACACCGCAACTCCACAGTTATACCCGATACTAAGTCAGTATGGCTCTCCTCCGGCAGACGCTGCTAATATTAAACGACACGACAAAGAGTGCGTGCGAGAGAGACAGAAAATCAGTCTGAGCGTGACGTAGGGCGCTGCGTAGCCAGTGCAAATTGAGTTGTTCCTTTTGGCTATAAAAATTATCTGATCTGGTCCAGATTCAGCAATCTGATAGATAGGGTCGTTATCTATGATTCTGCGTTTTTAGTTTTCTCGAATGTGCAATATTGTGGATGCAACAGATTTTCGTCCTTTGTGGGGGCGGAAGAGGGTGGGGCGAAATTCTGAGATATACGATTTATAGTGAGATCTAACAGAAGTGCGGATACCAAATGTGGTTACTCTAGCCTTAATAGTCTCTGAGATTTGTGGATGCCCCAGACACGAAACGGTCAAGGTCCGATATCACAGGAGTGTGGATACCAAATTTGGTTGCTCTGGCTTTTATAGGTTCTGAGATCCTTGAACTCATATTTTGCAATTGGCAAAACCGACCATGAAACCTGTGTGTTAGAGAGAGACAGAGCGAGAAAGAATGAAATTGTTTTCTTGATTTTGGCTATAATAATTCTACGATCTGGTTGAGATCTTACATTCTAAAACATATAGTCATCCTCTACGATTCTGCGTTTTTGGTTTTATTGTATCTTTAAAAATGTGGATGACACAGATTTTCGTTCTTTGTGGGGGCGGAAGTGGGCGGGGCGAAGTTTTGAAATATTTTTGTAGCAGTGACATATCACAGAAGTCTGGATCCAAAACATCGTTGCTCTCGCTCTTATAGTCTTTGAGCACTAGGCGCTGAAGGGGACGGACAGACGGACGGACGGACAGACGGACAGACAGACATGGCTCAATCGACTCGGCTATTGATGCTGCTCAAGAATATATATACTTTATGGGGTAGGAAACGATTCCTTCTGGACGTTACACACATCCACTTTTACCACAAATCTAATATACCCCAATACTCATTTTGAGTATCGGGTATAAAAACCGTGTTGCGACGGAGATATCAAGCTGCAACAAAGATGTTGCAGTTGCCGGGTGACCAAGAACTCAAGAAGCTTCGGGATGGCGGAAAGCTTTGCGATACCACGATAGTTTTCAATGTTTGATCTTGAACCTTTTTTGTGAAGCGGAATGATGTAGGACTCATTCCAAATTACTGGGAGACAAGACTGTTCCAAGGAGAGGTTGAAGAGAAAGGTCAAGGGTTTGCAAAGGGACTGGGCACAGTGTTATAAGATGCAACTTGGTACCTTATCTGGACCCGCAGAAAACGATATGTCCATAGATGACAAACCTTCCAGAACAACGCATTCCTCGAAAAAGGGCAGAAAAATGCTGTTAGCTTGAGGTAGCTGGTACGGATACGGAGTGGATGCGTTGTAAATATAAGACGAGTACGTTGTTTGGAAAAAGTTAGCGAATAAATTTGCAATACCAACAGCAGAAGCTTCTGTTTTGTTCTGGTAATGAAGGGACGGAGGAAAAACGTTTGACTTGCGCTTAGAATTAACGAACGAATAGAATTTTTTAGGATCACTACGAAAGTTACTACTACATTTTGAAAGGTAATGATTATAACACTGACTATTGACGGCAAGGAACAGAGAGCGAGCGGAGGAGTATAGAGCTAAGGCCAACGTGGAGCCCGACTTCTGGTACTTTTTATAGAGCCGGGATTTATTATTTTTTAAGTATGACAAATACTTGGAGAACCAGGGAGGCTTGGACGATACAGGTACAGTGATGTCTGGAACAAACGTATTAAGGGCGGAGTAAATAGAACTATAAAACGAGTTAACAGTTGCATCTATGTTCGGTAATGAATAAAGAAACGACCAATCAACACGCGAGAGATGTAGATCTAAATCGATAAAGTTTGTTTTGCGAAAACACTTTATGTGACAAGGAGCCATGGAACTGTCAGCACCTCCAGATTGTGTACACTCCAGTGATATCAACAAAGTTGGATAGTAAGGATCTTCAGGGAGAGATATTGGGCTTGCTCTAGATACCGTAGCAAGAGAACCATCGTTAACAAAAACGAGGTCAAGAAGTCTGTCCCTAATGTTTTTAACGGCACTAATTTGGACAAGGGAAATATCCGTTAGCACATTGATAAAGTCATTATGGCAATTGGGAAACAACAGGTTAGCGTCATCACAAGGCAGCCAAGAAAGAAATGGGATGTTAAAGTCCCCCATGACAATAATTCGATCATTGCACCCTAATGCTGAAACAACAGTATTAACTGCTGAGAGGTGGTGTAAGTAAAGCTCAGCATCAGACCTGGGAGGAATGTAAGAGCAGGTAAAATAGAAAAATGCGGAGCCAACACTTTTCTGCAACAAATTCAATTCCATGAATGTTATTGAATGGGAATAACTCAGATGAGAAAACAGATTTAACTGCAATCAGAACCCCACCTGCAAAAGATGGGCGGTCCATTCTATAAATAGTGTAACTATCAATGAAAATTTCATGATCATTGACAGAGGAGTTAAGCCAGGTTTCGGTAAACGCGATGGCATCGAAATCAAAGGACGCGCTATTAGTATGAATTTGACGCAATTTTCCCAGCAAACTGCGAACGTTCTGATAGTGCATGGAAAAATAGTACATCAGTTTTTTGGAGCATGTTCGGTAATTCTTGGATTCGAGTTCGAATCTTTGAGAAGGAACTCATGCACAATTGTATGCTCAGGCCATATTGACGGTTCTAGAGAACTGGATAGTAAAGAATCAGGGAGAAGAATTTTAAAGGATGATATGTTGCGCTTCTTTTTATACCCGATACTCAAAATGAGTATTGGGGTGTATTAGATTTGTGGTAAAAGTGGATGTGTGTAACGTCCAAAAGGAATCGTTTCCGACCCCATAAAGTATATATATTCTTGATCAGCATCAATAGCCGAGTCGATTGAGCCATGTCTGTCTGTCCGTCTGTCCGTCTGTCCGTCCGTCCGTCTGTCCGTCTGTCCGTCCCCTTCAGCGCCTAGTGCTCAAAGACTATAAGAGCGAGAGCAACGATGTTTTGGATCCAGACTTCTGTGATATGTCACTGCTACAAGAATATTTCAAAACTTTGCCCCGCCCACTTCCGCCCCCACAAAGGGCGAAAATCTGTGGCATCCACAATTTCGACGATACGAGAATCGTAGAAGATGACTTTATCTTCTAGAGTGCAAAATCTGAACCAGATCGTATAATTATTATAGCCAGCATCAAGAAAACAATTTCATTTTTTCTCGCCCTGTCTCTCTCTAACACACACGTAGCATAGGCGGCTTTGCTTAGAGTAAAACATTAGCGCCTAGATCTCAGAGACTACAAAAGCTAGAGGAACCAAATTTGGTATCCACACTCCTAATATATCGGACCGAGACGAGTTTGTTTCAAAATTTCGCCACACCCCCTTCCGCCCCCGCAAAGGATGAAAATCTGGGGATATTCACAAATCTCAGAGACTATTAAGGCTAGAGTAACCAAATTTGGTATCCGCACTCCTGTTAGATCTCACTATAAAACGTATATCTCAAAATTTCGCCCCGCCCCCTTCCGCCCCCACAAAGGACGAAAATCTGTTGCATCCACAATATTGAGGATACGAGAAAACTAAAAACGCAGAATCATAGATAATGATCATATATATCAGATTGCTGAATCTGGATCAGATCAGATCATTTTTATAGCCAAAAGGAACAAATCAATTTGCACTGGGTACGCAGCACCCGACGTCACGCTCAGACTGATTTTCTGTCTCTCTCGCACGCACTCCTTGTCGTGTCGTTTAATATTAGCGGCGTCTGCCGGAGGAGAGCCATACTGACTTAGTATCGGGTATAACTGTAGAGTTGCGGTGTCCGCAGCAACTCACAACGTTCCCCCTCGTTAAATGTAAATTTAGTCACAACTATATCAACAGGCGAAGTGTTAAGTTTAGAGGAAAGATGTTGTTTAACATCCTCCGTTGTAGCCTCAGGAATAAGACGAGAAACAAATACCTATTATGCGCTCGAGGATCTTACCCACTGTGTCGAGCATGCAGAGTGGTCTATAGGATGATGGCTCCTCGGTAGGCTTGTTCCCCTTGGGTAAGAGGACTAGCCGCTGTCGCTTCCATGATCTGGCAAGGTCCCTTCGGACATGCACGCATTGAATAAATCCACGTATCCATGAAGAGACTGCGAGTGTTCAGTCCCCCGCCGCCAATGTGTGCAGATCTGCTGGTTAACATAGTAGAAACCCTATTTCCAGAGAAAGTGGCAGCCCAGAGGGAGATGGATAGAATTCCGCCACCTGAAATAGAAGCCACCACGGGAGCAGAAGTCCTCGAAGCTCTACAACGGATCAAGAACGGCAAAGCACCAGGACCTGATGGGGTCCCAAATGCCGTTCTCCGCACGGGTTCGCATCTGCGTCATCGCAGAGCTTTTCGAAGCATTTGCGCTTGGCATCCTTGATCTGCCTCTTCAAGCAGCGTCTGCTTTCCTTTTATTCTCCTTGGAGCCTCTCTAATTCCGGAGAACCTCTCGAACGCTGGTATAGTCGACTTTTCCGCTGGCACTCCTGCCTGGCGCTACCTATTGCAGCGTTCCACCAATACGTTGGCCTGCGGTTGTTCAGGCTTCTTCTTTTCCTTAGCATGGAGGCATCACATGCTTCCAGCGTATGTATGGCCAGTTGGCTTGCTCTCTCTTCAGCCGTACCGTTGGTCTCGTAGTCCTCAAACATGGCCCGGACCATATCCGGCTCTAACGTTTCGGTCTTATAACCGATCTGATTGCCAATGAACGGGTTAGGTGCGCCCGCTTCCTGGACTTCACATATGAGGGCTTGGTGGTCACTCCCGGTGTATAAGCCACTAACTTCCCACATTGTCCTGCGGCTGAGGCTGCTACTCACGAACGTAAGGTCTATTATAGACCCCGTTCCAGCTCTGCCGAGCGTCTGCTGTGTGCCTGTGTTCAGCAGTACGGCATCCAACGTCGCAAAGCATTCTAAGAGCGCCTGTCCCCTTGGGTTCGTTCTCGGGCATCCCCACTCCGTCGCCCAAGCGTTGAAATCGCCGGCTATGAGCGTAGGGTGTTTCTCCCGCGCATCTTCAGCAATCCTTTCCAGTGCCTGCGTCGCCTGCTGTAGGCTGAGGATCGGGGGCAGGTAGCAGCTATATATGTGCACTCCATTTATCCGGGCTCTGGCGAATCCGTCTCCGACGTATGTTTGCAGTAGTTGCTGTGTGGGACTCCCACAGCTCCATATCGCTGCCTTCTTGCTCGAGTTAGCAATCCACTCTCCCGAGTTGCGATTCCGGTATTGCTCGCTTATGACTGCTACATCAATACGGTGCTCCCTTATGGTCTGGTCCAGCAGCTGCTGTGCCATCTCGCAGTGGTTGAGGTTTAGTTGGATGATTTTCATCTATCCTTCATTTGCTGCATCGCCTTTTGGTACTACGGGCACCTCGAACTCGTCGTTTGGTGCTTCGGGTCCTTCACCCGGTGGCGCTTGCAAAGAATGAAACTTGGTTCGACTTTGCAATCTTTGGCCTGGTGGTCGGCTCCTGCGCAATTGTAGCAGCACTTCGTGAAGTCTTGGCTGCTCTTACAATTAGGCGCGATGTGGCCAAACTCCATGCACTTGTAGCATCTTCTGCGAGTTGACTTGGGTCGTATTCTGCAATACCCCCACCCCAGGCGAATTCCTCCTTTCTCAAAGAGGGGCTTTGCTATGGCCGGTGGAACTTTCAGAGTCAGGGTCTGCGTGCTCCTATAGGCTGGTCGGATGGAGATGGCTGCGGCCTCGCAGATTTCCACCCCTGCCTGCGCTTTGAGTTCCGCTAGGACTTCCTCTTGGGTGGACACTTCGTCTATGTCCCTTACCTCCAAGATGACAGTTTCGGTAAGACTCCTTACTTCAACCGTGCTTCCTAGCGCTTCCTTGACTGCTGCCTGCATCTCGTGGGTTCTCGGGTCCGCCGATTTTTCCAGCATCAGCAACAGCTCTCTTTTTGCTGTGCGTCGCACCCCATGCACCGATTGCCCTAGCTTTTTAAGACTTGGCTCTGTCTTAACCTTCCTTAGAATGTCTGCATATGAGACAGTGCTGGTGGCGGCGATGACTATTGCATCGCTGCGTGGCGGTCTTGGTCGTTGCTGCTGCTTTGGCTTTGGCCTTTGCCTAGCTACGACCTTCACCCACCCCGCCTCTCGATCCTTTGGGGCGTCCTCCGGTCCCTTGCGAGCTACGGCGTCCCTCATTTGGCCTTCCTGCGGCTTCTTCTCGGTTTTTATACCCGATACTCGAAATGAGTATTGGGGTATATTAGATTTGTGTTAAAAGTGGATGTGTGTAACGTCCAGAAGGAATCGTTTCCGACCCCATAAAGTATATATATTCTTGATCAGCATCAATAGCCGAGTCGATTGAGCCCTGTCTGTCTGTCCGTCTGTCCGTCCGTCCGTCTGTCCGTCCTTCCGTCCCCTTCAGCGCCTAGTGCTCAAAGACGATAAGAGCTAGAGCAACGATGTTTTGGATCCAGACTTCTGTGATATGTCACTGCTACAAAAATATTTCAAAACTTCGCCCCGCCCATTTCCGCCCCAACAAAAGACGAAAATCTGTGGTATCCACAATTTTAAAGATATGAGAAAACCAAAAACGTAGAATTGTAGAGAATGACCATATCTTTAAGACTGCGGAATCTGAATTGGATCGTATTATTATTAAAGCCAGCATCAAGAAAACAATTTCATTTTTTCTCGCCCTGTCTCTCTCTAACACACACGTAGCATAGGCGGCTTAGAGTAAAACATTAGCGCCTAGATCTCAGAGACTACAAAAGCTAGAGCAACCAAATTTGGTATCCACACTCCTAATATATCGGATCGAGACGAGTTTGTTTCAAAATTTCGCCACACCCCCTTCCGCCCCCGCAAAGGACGAAAGTCTGGGGATATTCAAAAATCTCAGAGACTATTAAAGCTAGAGTAACCAAATCCGCACTCCTGTTAGATCTTACTATAAAACGTGTATCTTAAAATTTCGCCATACCCCCTTCCGCCCACACAAAGGACGAAAATCTGTTGCATCCACAATATTGCACATTCGAGAAAACTAAAAACGCAGAATCATAGATAATGACCATATCTATCAGATTGCTGAATCTGGATCAGATCAGATCATTTTTATAGCCAATAGGAACAAATCAATTTGCAGTGGCTACGCAGCGCCCGACGTCACGCTCAGACTGATTTTCTGTCTCTCTCGCACGCACTCTTTGTCGTGTCGTTTAATATTAGCGGCGTCTGCCGGAGGAGAGCCATACTGACTTAGTATCGGGTATAACCGTAGAGTTGCGGTGTCCGCAGCAACTCACAACGTTCCCCCTCGTTTTTTTTACTTTTTGGGTCCATGTTTTGACTTCTTCGGCCTTGGGGACGGGGACGGGGACGGGTGGGTGGTGTTTCTGGGCTCTGGCCGTGCCCTCTTTCCCGCCCTCTCCGTCACTTCCGGCTGTGTAACCTTGGCTACAGCCTGCTCCGCAGAGATCGCCTGCCAGCACGATTCCAACTCTCGCTGCAGATATTCGATCTCATCCACCAGATCCCTCATTGGGTTCGTGATGGACCTCTTTGGGAGCACCATCAGCTTCTCAACTCTCTGGCCTTTTGGCCCAAGCTCGCCAAATGCGCCATGGCCCTCTCCTTCGGGTCTGCTTGCTCCTCTTGGGGGCGCTGCAGCGTTGGAGGAGAGGAACTTGCGCGCTCCTCCACTGCTTCCGCCGGCTGGTTTGGCGATCGCGCCAGAGCATTTTTCCGGCGAAAGTGATTCTCCTCATCCCAGGCGAATGAGCTTGTCAGCGGAGTGCTGCAAGCCGCAGCTTGTTCCCGCTGATCGCTCATCTCCGATCTGGCCGTTGATCTGGCAACTCCGGTTGCTGTGGCCGCGCCCTCTATTGGCCAGACGCTGTCGTTTTCCAGCACTTAGCTCCCTGCCTCCAGTCAGCTGTTCTTCAGTCGTTATCCAACACCACTTGCGGTGTGCTTGGCCAATTTTGCCCAAAAACAAAAAGAAGGCAGCAACCAACAAGTGGCGCCAAGAATCACAGCGAAGAAGAATAGGAAAACAGGCACTTACCTGCTGTTCCTTTCCTTTCCTTTCCTCTTTTCCAGGCTAACTTCCGACGTTTTCCACTGAATGACACCACTTGCTGGCACAGCAGGCGAAAATATGTGCTAACCCAGCAGCATATCTTCTCCAGGACTGGAGTGTGGCAAGGATATGGATATGGTGGAAGGATATTTCACAGGTCATTTGTAGCGCACAAATGCAAGCCATTTTCAGATTCCAAGCTATATCTTGTATGGTTTTAATCTACTGGCAATGGCCCAATAATGTTTGGCTTTCAACGAGGCCTCAAACAAATAAGAGATTCGGCAAAATGATTTTCACATAAATCCAACACAGTGGACGGGCCCCCGCTTCCAAAAATTCAATTAGATGGATATATCTCCATCTGTACGTCTGGACGAACCCCTGGTACGAGGGGAGAGGGGGCATATCCATCATTCTCGCTCTCTCCAAATGTTGACGTTGAAAATTTCCTCTATCTGCCCTACCATCTCTCTCTCCTGTCTCCCTGTCTCTCTCTCTCTCTCTCTCTCTCTCTCTCTCTCTCCCTCTCTCTCTCTCCCTCTCTCTCTCTCTCTCTCTCTCTCTCTCTCTCTCTGTCGAAACATGCGTGTCAAAACAATTGTCATTCATTTTACTCAGGGCTCTGTCTGTGGAAATTGAATTCCATATCCCCTTCCTCCGTCCACAGCCACTTCTATAGCCATGCAATTATGCCCCAATGACATGTGTTAACAGTCAAACCCCAACCCAGCACCCCCTTCTCCTGCCTATTCGGTTCCATCTCTGCCACGTTCAATTTCAATTTCCGCCAGCCATTTTTGCCCATTTCCTGCAGCCTTTCAACTTGAAATCCATATGGGAAAACGGAAGATGTGGGAAGAGTGAAGATAGAAGATAGTATATACGATAGATCCTTGGGCTGAGGTTAGTTCCTCTGCTATCTTCTATCAACGGCTTGATTACGGCTGTCATATTTGTGAGGACCCATACTGGGACCCTCACATAGTAACAAGAATAATAATAATAATATTAATAATTGGATTACTCACAACCATATGCTATAGTAGTAAATAAGCTAGTTATGTTTTGCATAGCCGAAATCCCGCCAAATGGCCAGCTCACACGGAACAACCGCAAAGAAGACGGCGAGGAGAGGGAGCCATGCTCAGCCGGCAGCAGAGCGGAGCTCTTTCGGAAAAGTCCCGTTGGCCCGAAAACGAGCGCGAGGCGTGGCGAGAACGTCGAGCGACCGTAGCGAGAGAGGGAGTCGATTCTGGGAAGTGAGCGAAGACGGAACGTCGCGGACATCGAAGTGAAGAGAAAAAAAAAGTGTTGAACGGCCGCGCGCCAAAGAGGAGAGAAAAGCATGGAGGAGCTGCGGGAACACAGGCGCCGGATCCGCGGGTGAGCTGGCCGCTGGCCAAGGTAGTAGTAGGAGTAGGAGGGAGTGCGAGGGGAACCAATCTAATAAAACTTCGATCATAGAATTAAGAACGCGTTGGCTTCCATTTATTTTCTCTGGTCGTACCACCGACTGCGGTCATCTCTCCACCCCCTCCCCACCCGTTTTCCTGACTGTTCTCGGTCACTACGCTCCCGCTCTGACTCTGGCAACAGGGTTTTACCCTGCTGGAGTGAGAAGTGGTACGCGTTTCGACAGAGGCGCCCCCCCTCATCCTTTTCCTTCACCTCCCCGGACCCGCGGCCCACTTCGACCTTGGCAACAGGGGTTTTACCCTGCTGAAGTCGGGGAGTGCAGCGTCTCGGGTGAGTTTCGCGCCGCCCGGCCCAACGCCGCTTTCCCCCCCCCCCCCCCCCCCCTCCCTAATTTCTCCCGAAGGCCCCGTCGTTGACGGCGGCTCGGCGATCCCTGCGCCAACGACCCGCCTCCCCCCCCCCAGTCTCAACGTCTCAGCAACTTACAAATAAACTGTAGGTGACCCTGGGCAGACTGAGACTGACCCCAGCCTAGGATCACTACTTTACAGATGGCGCCCGAGCAGGGACTGTTGAGACAATTCAAACGATAGTTTTCTGGGGGGATTTCACCCTTCGTGGCCTAAAGATCCACAAGTAGATCGCGTAGGTAGCGCCGCATCAAACCGAGGAGAAATTTATAGGGTATCAATAAGAAAATACGATACGAAGGTACAGGCCAGCAGCGAGCAAAGCGTGGCTGAAAAGCTGTACAATCCCCGTTAGCCGTCGGCAAATGAAGAGGAGAGAACGGGAAAGAGGAAATGAGAGAGGAAAACGACAGAATGAAAGTACAGCCCGCAGCCAAGCAAAGCATAGTGATGCCCTTCCCATGTCCAGCAGAAAGAGAAAAAAAAAAAAATCCAAGCGAAACACCAGCGACGAAGCAGCACGCAAAGCAGAACGAAAATTCTGTGGTCCCCGTTATCCTCAGGCAAAACCATGCGGGATCATAGCGCCCGGTACAGTGGGGAAAGAGCCAAGGGCAGCCAGACCTCTGTTACGTCTCAGTGGGGAGAGAGGGGGTGAAGACCGGAGAACAGTTCTGGGCGTCGGCGGCGGGCATGAGCCGAACGACCCACGAGTATAATACATGAAATTATCCCTTTCTCATACTACCCGCACCCCCCGATCTTCGACTATTTACCTAACCATTCGCCCGCGGCTCTCTCGCGTGGTGTTCTCGGCCGACTCCGAGACGTCGACGTCGGCAGAGGCTCGGCCGTTCAGCCAGACCCAATATAAGCCGGGTTGTATACAACGCAAGAGACAGTCATCCTCAGCATTCGGTCAAACATACAACGTGTGAAACAGAGTGATCCCCTGCCTTCGATCAGTACACAACGCGCAAAATACAGTGGTCCTTATCCCGCAGCATACAGTGGTCCCTATCCCGCAGCATACAACGTGCGAAAGACAGCGATCCCCGCGTCTTCTGTCCACCTCGCGCTCCCCCGAAACTGAACACGAACCAACGGATTCTAACCGGAACAATCCTGCAGAAACCAACGACTGAAGTACCCCTGAACAAGCGCGTGTTAATTGCCAGCCCCCGTGTCCAGGCCCACGACCAAGACGGCCCACCGGTAATTCACTACCGAATAGCCTCGCACGCGTCCTCGCCGTTTAAGGATTCAGAGCCCCGTCTTTCGCCGCGTCCTTAGCTACGTTTTTCGACTCCTCGGGCGACGCTCCAGACATTTGATCGTAGACCACGTGCAGCAACAGTGACCCGGACCAACTCAACATGGGAGTCAAGTGGATTTCGGTCAGGCGCAAGAACGAGTTGGAGATGATTACCGCGGAGCTTGGGTTAGACAGCGCTGGAACTGTCGAAGAGTTGAGACGTCGACTCGCGACCTTCGCAAACTCGGCCGATTTACCAAGTACGGCGCGTTCTCGGTTGGAGGAATTGGAGGCCCAGTACGGAGTCGCCGTGACTCCAGAGGTTAAACCACTTTCTCCCCGCCCTTCTACACTCGCGCCTCTTAACCTACAACCCCATCCCCCGGCTGCGTATGATGTCGTACCCGCCAGTAGCCGTAGTATCGTGGCGTCGGGATCCGCTGTGCCGGCAGAGAGCCTACTCCATGGCATCGACGTCGGTGCCGCGCAGAGAAACCTGCACGGTAGCAAGGACCCACCAACGAAGGGGTCCACCTGGAACGAAGAGCATTTTAACGCTGCGATCACCGAGAAAATGGTCCGCTGGGGAATCGTGTTTGATGGGTCCGGCGATCCGTTAAGTTTCCTGGAGCACGTGCAAGAGAGGGCAGTCACTTATAAGATAGATCTACGCCACTTATCACAAGGAATCCTCGTGTTGTTGACCGGTCGGGCCGAGAGTTGGTTTCGAACGAGCCGCCTTAGTGGAGAACCATGGGAGACCTTTCGCAAAGAGTTTTCAGAGTTTTTTTTGCCTCCCCGGTACTTTCAACGGCTAGAAGACGAGATCCGAACCCATTTTCAACGACCAAAAGAAGCGTTTAAAACGTACCTCGTGGACATTCGACTAATGATGCAGCGCGCGGGATACACCGAGGCTCAGGAATTGGAAAGGATATACGATAACATGCTCCCGGAATACCAGTTGTTTACGAGACGAAAAGATTTTGATTCTCTCTCCGAATTAACGCAACTGGTTGTGAACTTCGAGGTGACGCGTAACAAGGGACCGTCGGAGCTCACGGGCTACGCGAACCAAGCACGAGACACCCATCCGCGGGAAACTTTAGGGCCAACGGCTGGTCAACGAGGACCAAGGAATCACGCGGCCGCGAGGACACAGGATCTCCGGCACGATAGAACCCAGGTGAGGGATTGGTCGACGGACTCGCAGCAGCCGGATGTCAGGAATGGAACCATCCTCCAAGACGCCGACCCCATAATCGACGTGCAGCATGCTTGTAGGAACTGCGGCGGGTCCGGACACTTTTCCAGGGAGTGTAAACAGCCCCAAGTCTTGTACTGCTGGGACTGCGGCCGTCGCGGGCTACGCACCATCGAATGCTGTCGCAGGAATTCGTCGGGAAACGGACAGGCGCTTCACTCGGCAGGGGACCGGGCGAAGACCGCCAATCCCACCCCGAGGCAGTAAAGGGAACCCTGCGGCTGGAGAGAGGACGAATTCGCGCGCAAGTAACCATGGAAGGAGAGGACCTACTCGCTACTCTGGACACAGGCGCCACACGGAGCTTCGTTAGCGAACGCAAAGCCCTGGAGCTGGACAACGGACAGAGTATAGCGATGGTGCGAACGACGATCAGATTGGCGGATGGGTCCCTCCGGGAATTGACTCAGGCGCTGATGGCAGACATACGACTAGGAGATCAACAAGTAAAGATGCCGGTGCTAGTAATGAAAGACGTGCTGGATGACGTCCTCCTCGGGATGGATTTCCTATGCGGAATAGACGCGACCCTGCAGTGTGGAGGAGTCCCCTTGCGCCTGCAATTTAAACACAGCCATGATACCAGGACTCAAGACATAGGATCCCCAGCCCGCCTGGATCAACCTACGAATCTCAGCCGAGACCGGGTCGCCCAGCATCAAGAACCGACGAGGAACGACGTGCCGAACGAGGAGCGCGTGGCCGATCCCCTGGGATCCATGATGGTGAGGTGGGGAAAATTTGCGAGGGACGACGTACCAAACGAGACGTGCGTGGCCGTTTCTTCAAGGAATTCTAGGAATTCGGGCGAGGTCTCGACCCCGGCAGGATACCAACCCGGATGGACATCGGCGCTCCCCGGCCTCGACCACAGAGCCATGCTGAAAAACCCCTTCCGGGTACACGAGGTACAGCAGCGATCCAAGAAACGAGTGCGATTCGAGCCCGGCATCGGCGACAACGGGCCCCGCCGTAGGCGCACCAGGGAACGGACACAGGGAGCAACAGTGGCCACCGTGAGTATATCCCAATTGCCCGACGTTTTGGCCCCTGGATTCGAGCCCGAAGACGACGAACCCCTGGAACCCCGGATCACCGAATGGTTGCAACAGGAACTGAAACAATTCGACGGCCTCAGCGGAGTGTCCCCCATTGCAGAACACACCATCGTGATGCGCGACAACAAGCCTATAAAACAACGTTATTATCCAAAAAACCCCGCTATGCAAGCCGTCATTAATAAACAGGTCGACGAACTGCTTAAGGAAGGGCAGATTGAACCTTCGAAGAGTCCACATAGCGCCCCAATTGTCCTCGTGGGCAAGAAAACAGGTGACATCAGGATGTGCATAGACTTCCGACAGTTGAACGCGCGATCAATCCCCGACGCGTATCCCCTCCCCAGGATTCACCACATATTGGAACAGCTGAGAGATGCCAGGTACATATCGACCCTGGACCTGAAGAGCGGCTACTGGCAAATTCCGCTTGCCCCAACCAGCCGCGAGTGCACGGCGTTCACCGTGCCGGGCCGCGGGTTGTTTCACTGGAAAGTGATGCCTTTTGGCCTTCACTCCGCCGGCGCGACCTTCCAGCGAGCACTGGATAGCGTGATTGGCCCCGACATGGAACCACACGCATTCGCCTATCTTGATGACATTATCGTCATCGGGCACACCGTGGAGGACCACATGCGGCATCTTGGGACAGTTCTACAGCGGCTGCGCAAGGCTAATCTTCGACTCAACAAGGACAAATGCAGCTTCTTCAAACGCAGACTGAAGTATTTAGGACACGTCATCAGCGGGAACGGCATACACACGGATCCTGACAAGATCGCCGCAGTGCGCAACCTGAAACCTCCGGCAGGTGTCAAGGAACTTCGCCGATGCATCGGTATGGCCTCCTGGTACCGGCGGTTTGTACCCAACTTTTCCGAAATAGTAGAACCCATGACGGCGTTGTTAAGGAAAGATCGGCAATGGAAATGGTCGGAAGAACAGGAGAAAGCCTTCGAGGAGTTGAAGATCAGGTTAACCGAAGCGCCGGTCCTCGCCTGCCCTGATTTTTCTGAAAAATTCTCATTGCGAACCGACGCTAGCGAACAAGGATTAGGAGCCGTCCTTACACAAAAGATAAGGGACGAGGAACGAGTAATAGCCTACGCGAGTCGACGCTTGTCCAAAGCCGAGGAGAACTACTCCGTTACTGAGAAGGAATGCTTGGCAATAGTGTGGTCAATCCGCAAGCTGCGCTGTTACTTGGAAGGATACCGATTTGACGTGATCACGGACCATCTCGCCCTCAAATGGATCAACTCGATCGACAACCCCACTGGACGGATAGCACGTTGGGCTTTGGAGCTGCAGCAATATCAATTCGATATTCGCTATCGCCGAGGGAAGCAGAACGTGGTAGCAGATGCACTTTCCCGCCAACCATTGGAGTTACTACATCAAGCTCTGGAGGAGGAGTCACAGTGCAAGTGGATCAGGAAAATGTTGGCGAGAATCAGGCAGCAGCCGGGCAAATATGAAGACTACCGAAGCGAGAGTGGACAACTGTATCGGCGCCTGCACACCGTGCCCGAAGAAGAAGACTCCACCCCATGGAAACTCTGCGTCGCTGCAGAACATAGACGACGCGTACTAAAAGAATGCCATGACCACCCGACGGCCGGACATCTAGGAATCCGAAAAACAAGCACACGAGTCGCCCAAAAGTACTACTGGCCAGGCCTGTTCCGAGAAGTCGCCAGATACGTTCGCCAATGCGTAGTGTGCCAAAAATACAAGGTGAGCCAGTTCAAACCGGCGGGGAAAATGTTCACCAGACAAGTTGACGAACCCTTCAGCGTGTTATGCGCCGACTTTGTTGGGCCGTTGCCCCGCTCCAAACATGGAAACACCGTCCTCCTGGTTTTCTTCGACGCATTTAGTAAGTGGGTCGAACTGGTGCCTCTACGCAAGGCAACTACGCCACACCTGGAAAGATCATTCCGAGAAAGAATCCTAAGCCGCTTTGGTACCCCTCGTACCTTCGTTTGCGACAATGGGGCACAGTTTACCAGCCGATCGTTCAAAGGATTCTGCAAAAGGCTAGGGATGGAACTTCAGCATACTGCCCCGTACACTCCCCAACAAAATCCAACAGAACGCGCGAACAGAACAATTAAAACGATGGTGGCGCAATACATCGACGGAAAACAGAACACTTGGGACGAGCTCTTGCCAGAAATCACGCTCGCGATCAACTCAAGCGTGTCCGATTCGACGCGATTCAGCCCCGCGTTTTTGATCCAAGGTCGCGAGCCAAGACTGCCAGGCGCCTTGTACGACGAGGTTACGCCAGGAACGGGAACTAGCATCGCCGACCCGGAGACCAGGGCACGACAGATGAGAGAGGTGTTCGAAATCGCAAAAACAAACTGCGACAAAGCATCAGAAGAGCAAAAACGACATTACAACCTCCGCCGTAGGGAATGGAAACCGGCTATTGGATCCCAAGTGATGTTACGTCGCCACACTCTGTCCAAAGCAGCCGAAGGCTTCGCCTCCAAGTTGGCCACGAAATTCGAGGGACCATACCGGGTGACCAAGTTTCTCTCTCCGAATCTCGTCCGATTACAGGTTCTAAACGGACGTAAGCAGCGATCAGCCAGTTTGAACGACCTGAAGGCGTTCTACCCGACCATCGACGAAGATGACGAAAAGACCGACCAGATCAGGACGGACAGTGAAGACGACCCTGACCGAACCAATATACAACAATCTTGATTACAACGCAGATCTACTCAAACCGCCACGACGATGCTGACACCCCGGATACACAGAGACGAAACCAATCAGGAACCCGGATATCTTGCGAGGAACGACGCACCGAACGAGGCGTGCGTGGCTGCTCCTCCTGGACACATCCGCTTCGGGAACCCGGATATCTTGCGAGGAACGACGCACCGAACGAGGCGTGCGTGGCTGCTCCTCCTGGACACATCCGCTTCAGGAACCCGGATGTCCTGCGAGGAACGACGCACCGAACGAGGCGTGCGTGGCTGCTTCTCCTGGACCCATCCGCTTCAGGAACCCGGATATCCTGCGAGGAACGACGCACCGAACGAGGCGTGCGTGGCCGCTTCTCCTGGACACATCCGCTTCCGGGACCCGGACATCCTTCGAAGAACGACGCACCAAACGAAGCGGGCGTGGCTGTTCCTTCAAGGGCAAACCGCAACCGTGATTGTACCGAAGGGACCAACCAAGGCCGACATTTTGGAGATTCTCATTAAGTCTATAACCGCTCCGCCGCACTCATAGAGTATCAAAGTATTTCTTGCCTGTAGTCAACAAGTCCATGCCTATTCACAGCTCATCGAATGCGAGAGACCCCCGCCGTCGGAGAACTACGACAAAAGCCAGGCCGGAGCCCCAGTCGACTGGGAGATCATCGAGGAACTGATTCTTCGCCCCACTCCACGAGAATTCCAAGTCCACCCAGAGGTCCTCAGCTGGGAAAATTTATGCGGCGACGTCGTAAGCTGGCCCCGCATCGACCAGATCATCGAGGGGCACGATTCAGACCCCGATCACGTCAATATTACAGGAGACGTGGCCCAGACGTACAGGGACCCAAGCCCTGGCAACGCCGCCAGAGCCACGTTCACCCATGCTCAGGGTCCCAGCCAGGTCAACCCCGACCAGGTCGCCGAAGACCACGCGCAGGGCCCTGGACACGCCACCGTAGGAGAAGCAGCCGACTACACCGCTCCGGGTCCGAGCCCCGACGAGGGGGCAGAGGCCATCACTATCCCTGACGGGCTGCCAGGTGCCACCGCACGCGGATACCGCCAGCAATTCGAGCCGACGGAGTTCGAAAAAGAGGTGCTCCGCTGGGAAGAGCCACCGCTTCCGGCACTCTTCGGGGCCCTTGATACGCTCAACCTTCTCGAACGGATAGACGGGTTGGACATCGCCCCCGAAGATGCAGGACTACCGGCCGTCAGCAACTTTGACGCCATCCTGCGTCCCGAAGACATCGCCACCGAAGATGCAGGACTACCGGCCGTCAGCAACTTTGACGCCATCCTGCGTCCCGAAGACATCGCCACCGAAGACGCAGAGCTACCGGACGCCTGCGATCTGGACGCCATCCTACATCCCGAGGGCGGCCGTCCGGAGATACCAGAAACGTCGACCCCCAACCCAGCCGTTCGTTGGGTGACTGGGGAGGCGGATTGGAGAGTACGTACGCCCGACGGCCGGCTGCCAGACACCCTGAAAGCCCGGCTCCTGGCACAACTCGTCAACCCGCGGCGTAAAGATGTCCGATTCTTGGCAGAGGCGGACAACACCTTCTTCCAGGTCCACATCAGCAAGACGAGCAAAGTGACTATTCGCTCACGGGCCCCCCGAAGTAAGGAGAGGGTGTGAGGACCCATACTGGGACCCTCACATAGTAACAAGAATAATAATAATAATATTAATAATTGGATTACTCACAACCATATGCTATAGTAGTAAATAAGCTAGTTATGTTTTGCATAGCCGAAATCCCGCCAAATGGCCAGCTCACACGGAACAACCGCAAAGAAGACGGCGAGGAGAGGGAGCCATGCTCAGCCGGCAGCAGAGCGGAGCTCTTTCGGAAAAGTCCCGTTGGCCCGAAAACGAGCGCGAGGCGTGGCGAGAACGTCGAGCGACCGTAGCGAGAGAGGGAGTCGATTCTGGGAAGTGAGCGAAGACGGAACGTCGCGGACATCGAAGTGAAGAGAAAAAAAAAGTGTTGAACGGCCGCGCGCCAAAGAGGAGAGAAAAGCATGGAGGAGCTGCGGGAACACAGGCGCCGGATCCGCGGGTGAGCTGGCCGCTGGCCAAGGTAGTAGTAGGAGTAGGAGGGAGTGCGAGGGGAACCAATCTAATAAAACTTCGATCATAGAATTAAGAACGCGTTGGCTTCCATTTATTTTCTCTGGTCGGACCACCGACTGCGGTCATCTCTCCACCCCTCCCCAACCGTTTTCCTGACTGTTCTCGGTCACTACGCTCCCGCTCTGACTCTGGCAACAGGGTTTTACCCTGATGGAGTGAGAAGTGGTACGCGTTTCGACAGAGGCGCCCCCCCTCATCCTTTTCCTTCACCTCCCCGGACCCGCGGCCCACTTCGACCTTGGCAACAGGGGTTTTACCCTGCTGAAGTCGGGGAGTGCAGCGTCTCGGGTGAGTTTCGCGCCGCCCGGCCCAACGCCGCTTTCCCCCCCCCCTCCCTAATTTCTCCCGAAGGCCCCGTCGTTGACGGCGGCTCGGCGATCCCTGCGCCAACGACCCGCCTCCCCCCCCCCCCAGTCTCAACGTCTCAGCAACTTACAAATAAACTGTAGGTGACCCTGGGCAGACTGAGACTGACCCCAGCCTAGGATCACTACTTTACACTTTTCACACTTTTCACACTTGAAATGCTGCTCGCATTTCAGCACCACAAATCGATCCGACGCGCGGTCGTTATAAACGTTGGCCATTATATGACACTTGGCTGTCACTCTTTACATGGCCAAAGAAGTCCTTGGCCAGCATGTCCTGGTCCTCTTCTGAGTGTGTGTGTGTGTGCGTATATCCTAGCATTCTTTCAGCTGTCAGACCATGGAACATCCGCCTCCTCTTGGAACTCTTCTCAGAACACTTACACTTGGCTGTGGTGCGGTTGTGCGGTTGTGCAGGGCCGTAACTGATGCTTTTTCCACAATTTGTATGGAATTTCGTGTAGATAGAAGGCGTAGCAGCGGCATTCGTTAGATATTTCCGCCTCAGGCACAGCTCTATTGCTCGTTCTGGTAAGTGCTTGAAGACATGATCAATCCTTAAACTCAACTAACCAAAGTTCTACCCCGATGCATTTTGTCATCGTGGCCAGATCCTCACTCAAACAGAACAAAGCACCAAGCCAATGCCAAGAGCCAATGAAGCTCGTTTTAGTTTTAATATAAATTTATTCCATTATTATTATTATCCATTATTCCAATTCCATTTAGTTACAAATTCCCTTGATGTTACCCTAACCATTCCTATTTTTTATTTATGTATTTAACAATGATGATAATGAAAATGAATATGATAATTGATCATTGGTGAAATTAAATAGCGAGTAAATAAATTAAAATAATAATTATAATTTTTTATATAAGAAAAACTGTTCCCGAAACTATTATCGTACAACTTGCACAGGCATTCTGATGTTGAAACCTTACACAGCTTTTCGATGTTACACGGAGGTATATTTTATTCGTAGAAAGTACAAATCAGGAAAAAGTCTGATAATCAAGCTTTCAGTTAAGTGTCATGGACATTGATATAGTTCTTTGAGATCTTTGTGTATTCATCATTCCTTGTTCAGTCAGTATTTATTGTTGTAGCAACATCGAAAATCAAACATGAATCCCAAATTGAATTTAATTTCCTTGACGCTCATAGCGGAGCTCTTCCTACTGGTACGTCCCTCTGCTATTAAGAGAAAAAACTCTCAAATGATCCTCATTCTCATATTGTTGTCGCAGGTGCCTTTCGGGAATGTCAGGAGTGTCTCCATTACTCCAACGCAGCAGAAGATCGAAAATAACAGAAACACCACGAGAGCCACCAGAAATGGTAACTTTGATTCTGGATGCAGGCGACCAGAGGCTGAACTCCACTAGCCTTTCAGTATCCCATGTTTCGGTTTCTGCATCTGTTTCCCCTTCTGAATCCTCGCCATCTACGGTGCGGCATATCCGTCGCAAAAAGAGGGAATATGCAGTAGATATTCCATTTGAACCATATGCACTGCGACATGGATCAATCGGGATCCTATAAGATAATGGATTATTTCCCTTTCAATTGCATTTGGATACAAAACAATCAGCACCAGCACGAGGGGTGGTGGCGCATATACATGCAGGCAATGATGGAGGCATTCTTCTTTGGACAGTATTATGAGCGCTTGAGGCGCTTCGAGCTTGACCCACACTCCTTTGACTACAGAGGTGTGGGGTTTTAGCCTAGTCTCTATAAAATTAATGCGGAAATAAAATTATATTCTCGTATCTACTCTTTTAACGGGACGGCTATATGTGTAGATTTTAAAGGGAAGGGGGCAAAAACTCCGACATGCAAAAATCTGTAAGCCTGGATGTCTGATTTTTGTAACACTGATTTAGCTGTCTTTTAATCTTTATATGGTTACATAAAACACGAAACCCGCATTGACAAACAATAAAAGAAACGAAAAGAAAACACTTATATGAAAAAGATATATGATGATGTCCATAGCTTTAGCTCTGATATGGCAAATATTCCTCATGGTAAGTCCTCTGTGTTCAAGCTATCCTCAAATGATCCTCATCCTCAAATTGCAGTCCCAGCTGCCTTTGACGAATACCAAGAGTATTTCCATTACTCCAAAACAGCAGCAGTCTATCGGTGGTATCAACAACGCTACGAGTAACACCTCGATCCTCGATGCAAGCGACCAGAAGAAGAACACCACTAGTCTTACAGCATCCGGTCCTGGTTCCCCTTCTGTTATATCTGCTACTCCTTCTACTACCCCTTCTCAATCATCGCCATCCGCCGTGAAGCATATCCGGCGGAGCAAGCGCGCAACTCTGATGGATATACCATTCGATTTTAATACGAAACATCTGCCCTGCGACGTGGATGTGGGCAATGCTGCTTCGATCGTAGATAATTTTGAGTCTCACTGCGTTTGGGCATATAACAACAAGCATGCCCATGAGGGAACCTGGCGTGTCTGGCAGATCTATAATTTGGAGGGATTCTTTTTTGGTCAGTACCACGAGCGCTTGAAGCGCTACGAAATCGATCCCCACGGTTATGTTTGGCCAAAAGACCCATAGATACACTTCAAATGTTTGTATGGTCAAATAAATTATCCGTTTGGACTTAATGTACTTATTGGATGGTCGATTATATTTATAATTTTATAATTTGCCATTGAGCTAGTTGTCTGTACATTCACTAGTAAAAATCATTATTGATAGTCCGTAAATTCAACTCGAAACTAGTCAAAAATGTTTGTGTATTGAATTTGTTTTGGAGCCAAACATGAAGTTGCGATTTAGGGAAATACTAATCCTTTACGCATTGCGACGTTGCAGGGCCAATTATAATAAACGGAAGATGGAGAAGATGGTGTAGATGGTAGAGCCTGATCCTGTTACTAAGGTTAGTTCCTCTGCTATATTCTATCAACGGTCTGTATACGGCTGTCATATTATTTGCATACTTGAAATACTGCTCGCTGCTCGATCCGACGAGTGGCTTTTATAAACGTAGGCCATCATATGACTCTTGGCTGTCTCTCTTTAAGTGGTAGTTACTAAATTTAACTTTAAGATAAAACTTAGCATTTCAACCGCTAAAGTTCTCGTTCCTGATACATTTTGTTTCTAATCGTCTCACTAACCCTGAACGTCGTTTGAGTATCCTTCCAATACCATAGAAAACTCTAATTTGTCTAGTAAATTGCGAACATTAATCTATTTGGTGACAAACGGTGATATATTTATTTCGGCGAAAAGTTCAAATCAGGGGAAAGGCCGAATCTATGTATAAATATATTCTCTCTGAGAATCAAGCTTTCATTTAAATGTCAAATTATTGCTATAATATTAAGTAATTAGCATATAGCTATTTAATACATTGATACACAATAACGTAAAACGAAAAGAAAATAAATGGAAATGAAAGGGATATACACGTCCTATATGATGTCCTTAGCTTTAGCTCTGATATGGCAACTATTCCTAATGGTAAGTCCTCTGTGTTCAAACTATCCTCAAATTATCCTCATCCTCACATTGCAGTCCCAGCTGCCTTTAGGGGATGCCAAGAGTATTTCCATTGCTCCAACACAGCAGCAGTCTATCGGTGGCATCAACAACTCTACGAGTAACACCTCGATCATCGATGCAGGCGAGCAGATGAAGAACACCACTAGTCTTGTAGTATCCGGTCCTGGTTCCCCTTCTGTTATATCTGCTACCCATTTGCAATCATCGCCATCCGCGGTGAAGCATATCCGGCGGAGCAAGCGTTCAACTCGGATAAATTTGCCATTCGATTTTCATACGAAACATCTACCCTGCGACATGGATATGGGCCTTCAGCTCATCAGCCATTTGAATTCTTTCTGCATTTGGGCATATAACAACAAGTATGCCCATGAGGGAACCTGGCGAGTCTGGCAGATGTATAAGTTGGAGGGATTCTTTTTTGGTCAGTACTACGAGCGCTTGAAGCGCTACGAAATCGATCCCCACGGCTATGTTTGGCCAAAAGACCCATAGATACACTACAAATGTTTGTAGGGTCAATAAAATTATCCGTTCTTATTGGATGGTTGATTTACGGTTTAGGGCGGTATTTCTGGGTTATTTATGGGATACCTTTTTCTTATGTGCCATTGAGTTAGTTGTCTGTACATTTCACTAGTAAAAGTCATCATTGATAGTCCGTAAATTCAACTCGAAACAAATCCAAAATTTTTGTGTAATTGAATTTGTTTTGGAACGTAAAATGAAGTTACCATTTAGGAGAACAATAATCCTGTTGGCATTGCTGTTTGTGGGGGTAAGACGATGAAGAAATCAATGCGGCGAAGCATGTCCAATCATAAGAATCAATTTCATCCGATAGTTCCTACTAATTGAGAGTGCAGCTGCCCGGAGTGTTCCGGAATACATGCCAAACGAAACGAAAAATTCCAGTGTCGTCGAAAGAAAGATTAACGCCACTGATTGGGCCAAGGTGCGGAGAGAGCAAGGTCAACCCATAGAAGAAATGGCCCCCGATTCCAAGTTATCTCAGTACCCACATTTCAGCTCAATCAAGCACTTGGCCCGCACTAATAAAACCAGCCTTAATGATACCAATGGCACTTCCACTGAGCCGTCTATACCCTTTGGCTTCGACATATCGCATCTGCCCTGCGATTTGGATTCGGGGGGACGAGAGTCCGTTGTGTGGGCTTTTCCAACTTATTGCGTGTGGGCCTGGAACAACAAATACAACGATGAGAAGAGCTATCGCGTCTTCAAGATCTTTCAACTGGAGGGCTTCTTCTTTGGCCAATACTACGAGCGTTTAAAGCGCTTCGAGATGGATCCGAAAGTATGGGACTATATGAAAACAGGAGTCTCATAGAGAATCTTCTAAGGGCAACATTTAAATTTTCTATATCACGTTCGGATGATTGTACGTCTGTAATAAGGTCTATGATGGTTAACGCTTATTTAAGCCGTGTTAAATTTGTTGTTGTGTCAAGATATATGTATATATGTGTATCAAAATATTCGAAAGTGTAATAAAAGTTTGTCGCGCAAAATGAGAAGATCTATAATGAAATGAAATCTAAAACGAAAAGGGGGAATTTGCTAATAGAGGCAACTCCAGTCTATAATTTCTAGCTACATATCTTTCGAAATCTACTCTCCCGAAACACTCGAAAGTGGAATATGCGAGCTCATTCCTTGATTTTTATACACGAAAATTCTGGTCTATGACTCTGATTGGAAGATGCATCATGATGTCATGACAAGAAGAACGAAAATTATCTGTGACTGATTGACCTCGTTAGGTGTTTGTTTTTTCCTGAGTAATTAATCAATCAGATACGACAATCGCTCTTCAATCGCTGCCGTAGAGCCTTCTTAGAAACAAGTTAAAATAGATTACAAATGCGAACGGAAATTCGATACTTTCGCTGTTTGTTCGGGCGAAAAGTGGGGAGGAAATTGAAAGAGTCGCCAGCTGTTCTTTTTCCCAGAACGAGCGGATTCCAAAGCTCAGTGTGGGACTGGAACTGGGACTGGGGCGTATGCAAGTATTTTTCTGATTCAAGAATATGGATTGATTTCGTCCTGCCGATTTTGGAGACAACTCAACGCTCATCTCAGACGCACACAATTATAAATGATTTCTTCATTTTAATTGCGGCAGCGTTCGTTTTCTCTGATGAATATAATCAATCAAATTTCCAACGTCTTTTCTCCTCCTTGGAAATGTATTTGGGCCAAAAGCAAATAAGGTGCAACGCCCTAAGTGAATTGGATGGCGTGCTTCGTTTGGTCGGTCTGGGCCGATTTTTATCTGCCCTTTCTTCCCCCATATCTCGGCTAGCATTTGTGTGTGTAATTTGTAATTTTGCGGATCATCAATCAGCTGTCGTCAGCTGTCGAGCTGCGATTGCGTCCCCACCATAAAGCGTTACAGAGGAGAGGTGCGGACAGAGAAGCTCTGATTTATCGATGACTGGCCGCAACACGAGTCGTTTGTTCCTTTTAATTATACGAAATCTCTCTCTTCTATTTGTGGGGTTTAGGGGAATTCTTCTTTGCTACGTACCGAGAAAGACGTCCGTTGATTTGACTATCAGGAAACAGGCTTCTATTGATTCACTGATATGTGCTTCTGTTTTTGGAGAACATTGGTTGGGGTTCGCTGTTAGTTGTAACGAAGGAATTAGAACACTTTCTTACTGCGTAATTTCGTGTATCAAATATTCACATAGTTTGCATATTTGCCTAGTTGTCTTGACGAACAAAAACTTGATGCCTGTGCTGAAGAGTTTTCCACAAAGTGCACAGAGCAAAAACTTACAACGTGGCAGGACTATTCGCAGGACAAAGGATTCATATCCTCTTGACACTTGAAAGTGCTGCTCCTTATGCTTGCCCCCTCTATTCCTATACAGGAAACATCGAATATTGCATACCCCCACTGTTTTCTGTTTCAATTAAACTTCAAAGAGCAACAACAGCAGCAGCAGAGCTCCCACATAAGCTTCAATTTCCTCTACCTTTTAATTAATTTTAAATTGCACAATCAAGTGCAAGACAGACACTAAAAAAGAAAGGAAATCGAGCCATGGCGGGCGTGGGGGGGCGGGTTGGAAAAATATGATGAGTTTCTTTTGTGTACAAATATTTTGTATCATTAAAATTTCAAGAGAATTTATATTCTCAATGCGAAAAGGTTTTTATTCTCTCTTTTTTCCGCTTTTCATAGGCAAAGAAAAACATTGCCTTCAGTGGAGCTCCAATTTTATTTATTTATTTCCGGAAGCGTGCCCTTGAGAATGGGGCTTTCTCTTGGGCTTTCTCCTGGCCATCGCCCCACACTCCCCCAAGATACTAATACAGATGCACACACACACACACACACACGCACACACACAGACACACCATCGTTGTTCATTAGATTTTGTTGCTCTCCACGCTTTTTGCGGCACTCGCGCGTGTCTGAGCCCTGGCCCAGGAGTTCTTCAAAAGTTTTCATTGCTCCCTCCCATTGCCAGCCACGCCCCTTAAGCGTGTCTTGGGCCATGGGGGCAATGGTGGCAATGGCAATGGTTTCCTGGTGGCTTTCTTTGACCATTTGGCTGCGCTATGCCTCTAATGAAAACATAATAAAAATTTTGCGCTTTTCTGCCTTCCCAAGTGGCTGTGAAATTTTTTGATGACTTTGTCAGCTTGTGGCAATCGTGCCTGTCCCTGTCGCTGTCGCTGGTTGTATACTTACTAAGCGAACTGTGTTTCTCTCTGCTTTTCGCCCATTTAGTTTAATGTAATTAAGTTCTCTGGTCCGAGAGTGACGGCAAAGTGTGCCTCTCTCAATGGAAATTGTCTTATGGGGCGATAATTATTTGATGATGTCACAATATATTATGCATTTTGCAGTAGATCCTGAACAATTGTTCAATTAGCTGAAGGTATTTCCATAATCTGTAGAATATCTCCAGGCACTGTCGAATTTCCATTGCTTTGCATGTTCAAAGCAGAAATTGGGATCGATCGGCTGAGAATATGTCTGCTATTCTAAACCACGCAATTCGTCGCCAATTTGGCGCTACTGCGGCCCGGAACATGTCTGGAACTGCTGCCGTGGCCGGCGAGCACTCGGGTGGCTACAAGGTCTGGAAGCGTCTCTCCTTCTTCGTGGCCGTTCCGGCCGTTGGCCTGTGCATGCTCAATGCCTATCTGAAGCACCAGGAGGAGCACGACCATCCTCGCCAGGAGTTCGTCAAGTACGACTACTTGCGTCGTCGCGAGAAGCGTTTCCCCTGGGGCGAGGGCAACAAGAGCCTGTTCCACAACCCCCATGTCAACCCGTTGCCCGATGGCTATGAGCACTAAGTGGACGCCCGCTTAGTCGCGATTCCGTTGGGGGTGAAGTGAAGGATGGACTTTTTTTGGGTTATTGCTGGCCGGGCGCATGCACACACTCTGATGCTGTGGGAGACTTGTATTTAATGTAAATATAAATTGAACTCAAGGCGGAAATACACACACACATAAACACAAACAAGCTACCAATACAAACACTGCGGTTAGATCCTTGAATAAAGAACTAAAGAACTAAAACAAAGTTTTCCACAGGACAAAGTTTTCAAGTTTTCAGAGTCGCATAAAATATTTATGGTATTGATTGGTGGGCTGAACACGAGTTTCGAAGTTCGGCCACAATTGATTCCCAGCCTAACAAATCAATCATTTGGACACCGGCCCCTTACTCTCTACTATACATATATATTTCAGCATAGAATCCAGTGCGGCTCCTCCGCCAACCTGCTTCCTGCTCCAGGAGCAGGAAGAGAAGCGCACAGTCACTTTGAAACTGACACGGCCACGTTGTACACACTTTCGTGGCGAAAATCTCATTTCCCTTGTGGCTGCAAAGACCACTGAAAAAAGTACCCTTTCTCCGAGGCTCTAAAATCCTTTCCTCATTTTTTGGCGTGTGGTGCTGGGGGATAACCCAATTTGATGGCCACTGCTCTCTGCTTACGTCACAGCTTCGCACCTCGCACAACTTGCTTTCTGTGTCACACACACACACAAACTCAGGGAAGAGAGACACACACAGAGAGAGAGAGAGTCATGGCTCTACAGAGAGCTCTACATTATGGCCAAAAAGTGGACAAAACAAAACAACAACAAAATAACATACATCAAAGGTGTTTTTTATACCCGATACTCATTATACCCGATACTCAAAATGAGTATTGGGGTATATTAGATTTGTGGTAAAAGTGGATGTGTGTAACGTCCAAAAGGAATCGTTTCCGACCCCATAAAGTATATATATTCTTGATCAGCATCAATACCCGAGTCGATTGAGCCATGTCTGTCTGTCCGTCTGTCCGTCTGTCCGTCCGTCCGTCTGTCCGTCTGTCCGTCCCCTTCAGCGCCTAGTGCTCAAAGACTATAAGAGCGAGAGCAACGATGTTTTGGATCCAGACTTCTGTGATATGTCACTGCTACAAGAATATTTCAAAACTTTGCCCCGCCCACTTCCGCCCCACAAAGGGCGAAAATCTGTGGCATCCACAATTTCGACGATACGAGAAAACTTAACGCAGAATCGTAGAAGATGACTATATCTTCTAGAGTGCAAAATCTGAACCAGATCGTATAATTATTATAGCCAGAATCAAGAAAACAATTTAATTTTTTCTCGCCCTGTCTCTCTCTAACACACACGTAGCATAGCCGGCTTTTCTTAGAGTAAAACATTAGCGCCTAGATCTCAGAGACTAAAAAAGCTAGAGCAACCAAATTTGGTATCCACACTCCTAATATATCGGACCGAGAAGAGTTTGTTTCAAAATTTCACCACACCCCCTTCCGCCCCCGCAAAGGATGAAAATCTGGGGATATTCAAAAATCTCAGAGACTATTAAGGCTAGAGAAACCAAATTTCGTATCCGCACTCCTGTTAGATCTCACTATAAAACGTATATCTCAAAATTTCGCCCCACCCCCTTCCGCCCCCACAAAGGACGAAAATCTGTTGCATCCACAATATTGAGGATACGAGAAAACTAAAAACGCAGAATCATAGATAATGATCATATATATCAGATTGCTGAATCTGGATCAGATCAGATCATTTTTATAGCCAAAAGGAACAAATCAATTTGCACTGGCTACGCAGCACCCGACGTCACGCTCAGACTGATTTTCTGTCTCTCTCGCACGCACTCCTTGTCGTGTCGTTTAATATTAGCGGCGTCTGCCGGAGGAGAGCCATACTGACTTAGTATCGGGTATAACTGTAGAGTTGCGGTCTCCGCAGCAACTCACAACGTTCCCCCTCGTTTTCTATTCCATTCCAGCTGCTGCTGCTGCTGCTACTTTTATGCTTTCTCCCACTTCATTGACGGTGTCGAAGTCGATGTCGTTTGCACATTGCACATAAAACATTTTTATTGCTCATTTAGATATTTATGCGCAGTTTTATTATAATGAAAATTGTGCGTATGCGTGCGGTTTTTATTGTGATTGCATTGTGGCCAAGAGCGCAGAGAGAAGGAGAGACCGCACACACACACGCATAGCACAGTGTAATGTGCGTCACAGTTGGAGAGTTAGAGAAGCGGAGTGATAGAGAAAAAGAGATAGGGAAAGAGAGAGTTGTGTTCTTTATCTACATCTGTTCTCCCGAGTGTTTGTTCAAAATTTCAACTGCACGTTTTTTGATTTGCCATCTCTTCCTTCCTCGCCGTCTCTCTTTCGGTTTCGCGGGGGGCTCAATTTAACGCAGCTTTTGCTTTTGCATTTTATGCGTTTTCCTTTTTTACGAGCCTCACGTCGACCAAAAACACACAAACACACATACACACACACACATATGGACATATGGACACATGGGGACAAACAAATTCAAATGGCAAATGTCGCAAACGGAGTCGCGATCCAAGCTGATAAGTGCCCGCAAAAAGGAGGCAACAAAATTGTTTTGTTGTTGCATTGCTTTCCAAAACGGAAGTTGGGGCTCCATTTAATTGTAAGTTATGTGTGCGTGTGTGTGTGTGCGAGAGAGAATTAATGACCCAAACGAACCTTGGAATACTGTCATTAATTAATGTGGCTGGCAAATAACTTTTGCCCTGGAATATTTATTGATGGGTTTTCTTGCAGTTCAAGTTTTATGATATGTGCGTGGTTTCGCACGCCATTCAATTAAATTATCCAATTGTTTATCAGCTAAAAGGCAATGCAAACACACCGAATCCTACTCTTACACATTTCCATGTCCATGTACTCCACTATACAGATCCCTACGGCAGACAACCAACAATAATAATTATATATCAATTAAAGGCTTATTTACATATTGCCTTTTGTCACAATGTAAATCCATTCCATATCCGCATGGTTGTGTGTGTGTGTGTGTTTGTGGGTGTGTTGTGTTGTGGCTATCGTGGCTGTCAACTATCGTTGACACTTACCTCAAAGCCTCGCTCTCCGCCTTCTCTGGCTCTGGCTCTGGCTTAGCCTCATCCACGGCCTCGTTCTCTTGGCCCTTTCCACTCAAATCCCAGAAACTATAGTGGTTCCCATTTGAGGACATGCCTGTGCATGTCTCTTGGCATGCCTGTGCCTGTGCCAGTGCCTGCCGAAAGACAAGATTGAGCAAATATTGCGGTAAGTTCAATTTCCACATCCACGAAACTCAGTGCATGGCGGTGAATGGCCCCGTCGACAATGGTTCGAATGCAGAATTCAGATGCGAATTTAGTCTAAACTATGTTTGAGGAACCGCAAAGCCTCGCCACACAAGAATTCCCATATGTAACTAAAATTATGAATTATATTTGACGGATGCGTTCAGAGAGAGAGAGAAATCCTAGAGACTCCTAATTAATGCAAAAAGCAGAAAATATAATCTCCTTTTGAGGGATTTCTGTGCTCAATCAGAATTCATATTTTAAGTGTATAAATAAACTTCTCTTAAATTGGTTTGAAATTCAGATATTTAGACTATTTATGGTCTATGTATGTATATGTATATCTACTGCGTAGAGCTTTATAAACTTTCTGGCGGAATAAGCGCTTAAACATGAGCATATACAAAGTTTAGATTCAGTGTTACAAATTTCCAGGAAAACCTGGAATTTGACCACGTTCTATCATCGACATCTGGAGATGTCTGTAGATCTGTGGCCCAATCATTTGATGCCAATTTCATCTCCAGCACACACAACATGCACACAGAGCTCAATGCAATATTTCCCCTCATTCTGTGGGGTTCCAACCAATCTCTGGCCACTGGCACGCACTGCGTACACACATATTTCGGTCCATTAGGCTCGTCTGTGGGTCTGTTGGCCAACGAGTCCCCCATGAGTCTTGGTGTCGCTTGTTTCGCTCCTTTTGGCTAATGCGGCACCTGGGCAGTCAACTGTTTTGCTTCTGTCTTTCTCTGTGCATCTCTTTCTCTTTCTAGAATGTAGTTAGTTCTGTTGATTCTGCCCTTTGGCTAACAACAGAATGTTGTTTACTTTGCATATTAAAACCAAATGAGAATACAGAAGCAGGGTCCAAACACAAGAACGAACGGAGTGCCGTTTTGAAGTTCGAAACTATTGATACACTTTCCAAAGATAGGATAAATATCTTTGAAATTTCATAGAATATGTGGGAGATGTAAAGAACAGTGGTTAGGAGAGATACAATATCAGATCTGACATGTGTCATTTCGCTTATGGTACATTTGTACAGCGAATCAATAACTTAGATGGAACTGGGATATACAGAATCAAATAGTTTCCTTCATTAATCATGAATAAATACACTTTATATCCTATAATATCGTAGATGCTTCATTTCCTGTTCAAAGTCCAAGTACCCTCCTCTGGAAGGGTACAACAATAGGGCATTGTTGTGATCTCTGAAACGGAGGAGAGCATGCAGCGGCATGGAGAGGCATGGAATGGACCCTGGGTCTGTAAAAGAGGTGGCACTTATAAGGCTACTTTTTCATTTGTGACGCCTCCTCCCCCCCCTCCCACTTAAACTTTAATCAATTATATACAGTTTGTTTGTGAAATTAAAAATTGTTGACTTTCACAGAATCGCAAAATGATGAGGAGGACGATGGTGGATGATGGAGCCCTCGCCCGAATTGAAGGTGGGTTGCCTTTGTGCCTGTAGTGGTAGAGAGAGCTTTAATTAGGGAGCCAAAAGCCTATACAGTAGGAATCGAAGGACGGGCTGATGAGTGAGTCGAGCGGGAGGAAGGGCGGAAGAGTGGGAAATGCTGTTACTGTTCCGTAAGAGGCTTAAAGTTTGCAAAATGGAAGGAAAAATGTGTTGGTAAAATGTGAAAATGCTTTCGAGTGTGACGTTCAATAAGAATTAGTGGCCAGCCATCCTCCTCCAGAAGGATGCGGCAGGCTGTCCTGTCGTGTATTGCCGATTTTTCGACTTTTTATACCCGATACTCAAAATGAGTATTGGGGTATATTAGATTTGTGGTAAAAGTGGATGTGTGTAACGTCCAGAAGGAATCGTTTCCGACCCCATAAAGTATATATATGCTTGATCAGCATCAATAGCCGAGTCGATTGAGCCCTGTCTGTCTTTCCGACCGTCCGTCTGTCCGTCTATCCGTCCCCTTCAGCGCCTAGTGCTCAAAGACTATAAGAGCTAGAGCAACGATGTTTTGGATCCAGACTTCTGTGATATGTCACTGCTACAAAAATATTTCAAAACTTCGCCCCGCCCACTTCCGCCCCCACAAAGGACGAAAATCTGTGGCATCCACAATTTTAAAGATATGAGAAAACCAAAAACGTAGAATTGCAGAGAATGACCATATCTTTAAAACTGCGGAATCTGAATTGGATCGTATTATTATTATAGCATCAAGAAAACAATTTCATTTTTTCTCGCCCTGTCTCTCTCTAACGCACACGTAGCATAGGCGGCTTTGCTTAGAGTAAAACATTAGCGCCTAGATCTCAGAGACTACAAAAGCTAGAGCAACCAAATTTGGTATCCACACTCCTAATATATCGGACCGAGACGAGTTTGTTTCAAAATTTCGCCACACTCACTTCCGCCCCAGCAAAGGACAAAATCTGGGGATATTCAAAAATCTCAGAGACTATTAAGGCTAGAGTAACCAAATTTGGTATCCGCACTCCTGTTAGATCTTACTATAAAACGTGTATCTCAAAATTTCGCCCCACCCCCTTCCGCCCACACAAAAGACGAAAATCTGTTGCATCCACAATATTGCACATTCAAGAAAACTAAAAACGCAGAATCATAGATAATGACCATATCTATCAGATTGCTGAATCTGGATCAGATCAGATCATTTTTATAGCCAATAGGAACAAATCAATTTGCAGTGGCTACGCAGCGCCCGACGTCACGCTCAGACTGATTTTCTGTCTCTCTCGCACGCACTCTTTGTCGTGTCGTTTAATATTAGCGGCGTCTGCCGGAGGAGAGCCATACTGACTTAGTATCGGGTATAACCGTAGAGTTGCGGTGTCCGCAGCAACTCACAACGTTCCCCCTCGTTATACCCGATACTCAAAATGAGTATTGGGGTATATTAGATTTGTGGTAAAAGTGGATGTGTGTAACGTCCAAAAGGAATCGTTTCCGACCCCATAAAGTATATATATTCTTGATCAGCATCAATAGCCGAGTCGATTGAGCCATGTCTGTCTGTCCGTCTGTCCGTCCGTCCGTCTGTCCGTCTGTCCGTCCCTTCAGCGCCTAGTGCTCAAAGACTATAAGAGCGAGAGCAACGATGTTTTGGATCCAGACTTCTGTGATATGTCACTCCTACAAGAATATTTTAAAACTTTGCCCCGCCCACTTCCGCCCCCACAAAGGGCGAAAATCTGTGGCATCCACAATTTCGACGATACGAGAAAACTAAAAACGCAGAATCGTAGAAGATGGCTATATCTTCTAGAGTGCAAAATCTGAACCAGATCGTATAATTATTATAGCCAGAATCAAGAAAACAATTTAATTTTTTCTCGCCCTGTCTCTCTCTAACACACACGTAGCATAGCCGGCTTTGCTTAGAGTAAAACATTAGCGCCTAGATCTCAGAGACTTTAAAAGCTAGAGCAACCAAATTTGGTATCCACACTCCTAATATATCGGACCGAGACGAGTTTGTTTCAAAATTTCACCACACCCCCTTCCGCCCCCGCAAAGGATGAAAATCTGGGGATATTCAAAAATCTCAGAGACTATTAAGGCTAGAGTAACCAAACTTGGTATCCGCACTCCTGTTAGATCTCACTATAAAACGTATATCTCAAAATTTCGCCCCACCCCCTACCGCCCCCACAAAGGACGAAAATCTGTTGCATCCACAATATTGAGGATACGAGAAAACTAAAAACGCAGAATCATAGATAATGATCATATATATCAGATTGCTGAATCTGGATCAGATCAGATCATTTTTATAGCCAAAAGGAACAAATCAATTTGCACTGGCTACGCAGACCCGACGTCAGGCTCAGACTGATTTTCTGTCTCTCTCGCACGCACTCCTTGTCGTGTCGTTTAATATTAGCGGCGTCTGCCGGAGTTGAGCCATACTGACTTAGTATCGGGTATAACTGTAGAGTTGCGGTGTCCGCAGCAACTCACAACGTTCCCTCTCGTTATACCCGATACTCAAAATGAGTATTGGGGTATATTAGATTTGTGGTAAAAGTGGATGTGTGTAACATCCAGAAGGAATCGTTTCCGACCCCATAAAGTATATATATTCTTGATCAGCATCAATAGCCGAGTCGATTGAGCCATGTCTGTCTGTCCGTCTGTCCGTCTGTCCGTCCGTCCGTCTGTCCGTCCCCTTCAGCGCCTAGTGCTCAAAGACTATAAGAGCTAGAGCAACGATGGTTTGTATCCAGACTTCTGTGATATGTCACTGCTACAAAAATATTTCAAAACTTCGCCCCGCCCACTTCCGCCCCCACAGAGAACGAAAACCTGTGGCATCCACATTTTTAAAGATACGATAAAACCAAAAACGCAGAATCGTAGAGGATGACTATATGTTTTAGAATGTAAGATCTCAACCAGATCGTATAATTATTATAGCCAGAATCAAGAAAACAATTTCATTCTTTCTCGCTCTGTCTCTCTCTAACACACAGGTTTCATGGTCGGTTTTGCCAATTGCAAAATATGAGTTCAAGGATCTCAGAACCTATAAGAGCCAGAGCAACCAAATTTGGTATCCACACTCCTGTGATATCGGACCTTGACCGTTTCGTGTCCAAATTTCTCCACACCCCCTTCCGCATCCACAAATCTCAGAGACTATTAAGGCTAGAGTAACCAAATTTGGTATCCGCACTTCTGTTAGATCTCACTATAAAACGTATATCTCAGAATTTCGCCCCACCCCCTTCCGCCCCCACAAAGGACGAAAATCTGTTGCATCCACAATATTGAGGATACGAGAAAACTAAAAACGCAGAATCATAGATAATGATCATATATATCAGATTGCTGAATCTGGATCAGATCAGATAATTTTTATAGCCAAAAGGAACAAATCAATTTGCACTGGCTACGCAGCGCCCGACGTCACGCTCAGACTGATTTTCTGTCTCTCTCGCACGCTTTGTCGTGTCGTTTAATATTAGCGGCGTCTGCCGCAGGAGAGCTATACTGACTAAGTATCGGGTATAACTGTAGAGTTGCGGTGTCCGCAGCAACTCACAACGTTCCCCCTCGTTTTACTTGCGAACACGTTGGCAGGTCGCAGGCAGCAGGACCCAGGCTGGTAACGACATGAAGCAAGTATTTTTCGGTATCTAGGCCGCCCAAGGGCTCCATGGCTCCACATCCTTCATGTGCGCTAATTGAAGCACGTCGTTACAACCACAGAGGCATTGGCAAAGGCAGTGGAAGTGGACGTGGAAGCAGTGGCATGGGAACAGTGGTAGTGGCAGGGGCGGTGGCAGTCGAAGAAATGCACTTAATTGGACTACTACGAAGGGCTGCAGCAGCACCTAAGGACTACCGAAGTGCGTACCGATACCTTCTCCAACGATTAATTAGTGGCCCCAGCGAAAAGCTACGCTCTGGCCGCTTAAGAAGGATATCTCCAGAGTGGTAATTTACCTTCCATCTTACCGCTGAAGTTCGACCCGAACGCCCACTTTAAAGCCTTTTAACCTATCTTCCTGTCAATTTCCTTGTTAAATAGCGTGAAAAAATCCACCCATGGTGGCTTTCCCCCATTTCTTGTCAAATTGAAGCGTAAAATTTCCCTACATGATTCTGATATTTCGACAGGTGTTGATTTTCATAAGACAACCCCTTTTCCTTGTTTTCCCGTAAGAGTTCCTCTGATCTTGTGTGGTGGAATGTCATTTAATAGTGCTCCCAGGTGGTAGCACCAACGTATTCTCCGTCCACCCTATATCCTTCAAGCATTCCCGTGGTTGTTTTTCCATGGTATCTCGTCTCGTCCTCGCTTCGTCTTACGCATAATTAGCGTCGGCGCAAGTAAACTTCTTAGGCTGCAGTTAAAAGCCATAAAACTTATGCGCATCGCTGTCTGTCATGTTAAATTCATTCAATTTCAATTTGAAATTGTTATTACAGCCGCCCATTCCCCATTCTTTGGCCCCCCTTCCTCTGTGGGGACGTTCTTCTCACGTTCTTCCTTGATTATTATTATTGACAGTCGCCGCTGCCGCCGCCGCTGCCGTCTCCGTGGCAGTCAGTCGCTGAGGCTGCTGATGTGGCCGTTGTTTTAGTTCTGTCTCTCGCATCCACCCTGGCTCTCATTTTAGTCTCATAAATATGCAAATTAATCATTTGCGGAAATTTACATATTTAATAAGTTGCTTTAATTAAATGTTCACGCACGCATGCCTTGCAATCTTGCCCCCGAGAATCGGATGGAAATCAGTGGAATATCCTTTTATTCCACATTAATGACAACTCGCGTTAATTGTGCTTCGCTGCAGTGATATCTTCTACACACACACACACACACACGCCAGTTGGATCCCTTCTGCATCCTGTTCGACGAAAAGGAAAAGGCAAAGGAAAGTCGGGGAAAAGGGGAAACTTTTGGCTGGCAACTGTTTCGCGTATCTTAGGACACAGTCACGTTCTCATTCAACAGACAACACAGGCTACAGAAACGGCAAAAAGAAAATCTTTTCTGTGTTCAACGAGAGAAATTTCCAAAAAAAAGAAAGAGAAAGAAAAAGAAAAAGAGAAAGAAAAAAAGAGAAAATAAGCAAAGAAAAACGAGGCAAAAATTTATATTATATCAAAGACTATACAATACCAAGTTGTTGCATGAGCGACCAAAAAGCTGTTCTATGGCGGGTCCTAACATTAGGACCCAAAAGGCACGAGGTCCTAACATTAGGACCCAAAAGGCACGAGGGAGCGCGCGGGGTTTCAACTCCCTTTTCGCCTGTACTTCGTCTCTACCGCGACCCCGCTGCCCATCGGTTTCGTCTGTTCGGAAATGCCTTCACCAGCAACGAAATAATTCTGGACTCTAATTCGAGCCTCAGCACCGTCGAAGCGGTGGTCGCGGATCGCCGATGTCTTTGGAGCGGCACAGTGGGACCTTTGGCCGTCTCAGCTTGCTAAATTAGTTAGTGAATATGAGCTCAATAAATATTTGCACACTGAAAAAATGTTAAACTTTGAGTGCTTATATCTCCTAAACTAAAACTATCTTGAAAATTCGATTGGAAAATTCTCTATTAGATGCGTACATTAAATTTATCTAAAGCACTCATACAATTGTTTGACTATTTCGGCTGAGTCCCCACTGTGCCGCGCCAAAGACATCAGCGACCACGCTGCCCTACGGTTTCGGCACGCAGACACTGACATGCTTTCACACCGACTCGACGCTGACCGAGGCATTGACGAAGCCGAGTAGCATTTCGGAGGCGAAGGTAGCGTAAAAGAGAATTGAAGTACTAGCCCCGCGCGCCCGTACCATGAAGCGTCAAACGAAAATAGAAAAAGCATTTGTTCCTCATGCAACATCTTGGTAATGTATAGTCTTTGATTATATGCAAACTGTGAGGCGCAGCATACATAAATTAACATTTTTATGCCCCGCTGCAATGGAGCAGAAAGGAGAGGATGGAGAGGATAGAGAGGATGTTTCGGCGGCCCAACCCAGTAGTAGTAGCATCCACAGAGCACCCGTTGGAGATGGGCCCGCATTATTTACGAGGCAACGTCCAGCCCGCCAATCGCCCCCCAATGTCCACGTCCCAAGCTAAGCACCCGGCCCATTCACCATTTTTCCATTTCATTTCATTTCGTTTCCATTTTCATTTCCCATTTCGTTTCGTTTCATTTCGCATCGTCGCATTCTTTGGCATTTTCCTTTGACGCCACAAATAATTTTAATTGGTTTTCCCCTTAAGGGAAGCCCCCCTCACTCGCACACAGATGGTAATGACTTCTTATCTACATATATAGAGTGTATGCCACAGTGCGTGGCAGAATCATAAGACCAGAAAGAAAGGTCCAATCGCAATCCAAACTTTTCAACGTATCGATTGGGGAATACTTAAGCTCTTCGAATTTTTGTGTGTCCTTTTCCACACAGATAGAACCAACATTTGCTCAAAAGATACATATGCAAAACTTGGGACAGCTCTTTGGGCTCTTAGCTTTCGTGTGGATATAGTACACTATACATTATATTTTCATCTTCCAAGAGCTTCCCTTTCCAGTTTTATCTTAGAAACACACAGACCTCCTATATAAGCTCACAACACACACTTATTCCTATTATATGGCACCGTGTCTTAAACCTAAACGGTTTCGATACAATCCGTCCCCCGACCTATAATAAGAGCATCGCACCCCACCACGCAACCAACGCCTCCCTCCGCAAGCAACCACCGATCAACACGCGCCAACTCCATAACGATGACCAAAGTCATCAGGTCACGCGAACTTTCCCCACTCCAGGCCAAGCCATCGGCCAAGTGCGGTCTTCCGGGTTCATCGACGGAGGAAAGTCGACGCCGCGAAAATTTGCGACGATCACCAAGAACGGCAAAGTGCACCCCGACGCGAAAGTGCATTTGTCAAACCCGCAGACCCAGCAATACGGGCCTATAAAAAGGCGTCGACGAGAACCAAATGGCAGCTTACGCAGAAACCCGGCTCAGAGTACAGACGGTGTACCAAAAACTTACGCAGAAACCCGGCTCAGAGTACGGACGTGGTACCAAAAACTTACGCAGAGACCCGGTCCGGAGTACAGACGCGGTACCCGGAACTCACAAGAAGACATCGGCGACCAATTAAAATAAGTTCATTTAAACCGCTAAGAATTACAATAAAGTGTCGAATTATCAAAGTAAAAACCCCCGATTGCGTAAGTTCACCCCAATTAGTCGAGGCACCGACGCCACCCCACCCCGAGTCTACGCAGCCGTTTCGTATACACGACGAGCGACGCCCATTCTAGCCCCGATCCACCTCTTTACGATAGGCCGCCCCCCTGACGCCGCCCTTAAGGTTCCATCCAATTTCTACAAATTTCTTGTGGATTGACCCCTGGACGTGACTGAGCTTGCCTCAGCCTGAAATAGGTCCACAAGTGGCGCCCGAGCAGGGACCCAAGGGAACGTCAGCGAGGGTTTGTGGAATAAAACCCCACGGCCACTAGAGAAGAACAAAAGAAAACGACTCAAAGAAAACTCCGACCTCGCACAATACCAACGGCAAGAGTTGCGCAACGAGCAGACGAAAGCGCGACACAGCGACAGAGAAACGCAAACAGTGCCGTCACCCCGAGAAGAAATTCGAAGCGTCGGCCGCGAAGCTCGACACAGTGCCCTAGTGAAGGAAAAGCGCAAGCCCAGCGAAACAGCCAACTCGAGTAACAATCGAAGCGATGGAATCCCATACAGAGGAACAGCCCAATGGGTATTACCCTGGAGAATTCGTCGCCAACCCAGGGGTGAGTACGCAAACGCCGCCGAGAGGAGCTGGAGTCCTTCGCGGAGGAATTCAGATTCAGCCGCGAGGGTAACGTGGAAGATTTGCGGAGAAATTTCGCCGAACTAGTCGCCGGGACCCTCGAACACGATGCCTGGGTCAGGTTGGCAGAGCTCGAGCGGCAGTACGCCAGATCGCCCCAGCAGCCCATGAGAAGGATCTTGCCGACAGCAGGGAGAAATGGCCCCAGAGACCGTCACTACTACAGTCACGCCGAGCAGATGGCGGAACGGATCCGAAAGTGGGGAATCCAGTTCGAAGGGCAGGACGACCCACTGTCGTTCGTCGAACTACTGGAAGAGCGTGTCCTCTCGTACGGGGTAGACATGAACTACGTGCCGCGAGCCCTGGCAGAGCTCCTCACCGACCGAGCCAACCGTTGGTTCCGCACCAGCCGACTCCAGAGCGCCTCATCGGCCGATTTCCGCCAGGAATTCCTAGCCTTTTTCCTGCCTCCCCGGTACTTCGAGCAATTGGAAGACCAGATCAGGGACCGCAAACAAGCGGTAGGCGAACCGTTCAAGGACTTCGTCATCGAGCTCCGGTTGCTCATGCACCACGCCGGGTACGACGAAGCCAAGGAACTTAGCCGGATCTACGACAACACCCTCCCGGCTTACCAGCTGTACGTGCGAAGGCACGAACTGAGAAGTCCCCCTCGACAACCACCCACCCAGGTACACGCGACCAACGGCACAACAAAACGAAAGCGGGACGAATCGGGCCCAATTCCGAAAGCCTCACTGGAACACCTCGGAACCTCGCAACCCACGCGCAGCCTGTCGACGCTGCGGAGAAGCTGGACATGTTTCTCGCGACTGCACCAACCCATCGATCCTCTTCTGTTGGGAATGCGGCAGGCGCGGAACAAGCATCGTGGGCTGTTGCCGCCGGGACCCGTCGGGAAACAACTCGCGTCCCCAGCTGACACGGGAACAGCCGGGCACGGGCCAAGGGAAAAGAACCCAGGACGCCCATCCAGAAGACAACCCGGCCCCAGCAACGACAGCCGCCACGCAGCAGCCAGGCGCTGACCCTGGCCCACGAACGCGTCGACACCGCCCTCGACGCGAAAGGTACAGTCACGAGTCTTCGTAACTCTCGTCGGGGAAGAAAAGGGAGGGTGTAACGAACCTAAAAGGTTTCGATACAATCCGTCCACCGACTTATAATGAGAGCATCGCACCACACCCCGCAACCAACGCACCCTTTCGCAAGCAACCACCGATCAACACGCGCCAACTCCATAACGATGACCAAAGACATCAGGTCACGCGAACTTTCCCCACACCAGGCCAAGCAATCGGCCAAGTGCGGTCTTCCGGGTTCATCGACGGAGGAAAGTCGACGCCGCGAAAATCTGCGAAGATCACCAAGAACGGCAAAGTGCACCCCGACGCGGAAGTGCATTTGTCAAACCCGCAGACCCAGCAATACGGGCCTATAAAAAGGCGGCGACGAGAACCAAAGGGCAGCTTACGCAGAAACCCGGCTCAGAATACAGACGGTGTACCAAAAACTTACGCAGAAACCCGGCTCAGAGTACGGACGTGGTACCAAAAACTTACGCAGAGATCCGGTCCGGAGTACAGACGCGGTACCCGGAACTCACAAGAAGACATCGGCGACCAATTAAAATAAGTTCATTTAAACCGCTAAGAATTACAATAAAGTGTCGAATTATCAAAGTAAAAACCCCGATTGCGTAAGTTCACCCCAATTAGTCGAGGCACCGACGCCACCCCACCCCGAGTCTACGCAGCCGTTTCGTATACACGACGAGCGACGCCCATTCTAGCCCCGATCCACCTCTTTACGATAGGCCGCCCCCTGACGCCGCCCTTAAGGTTCCATCCAATTTCTACAAATTTCTTGTGGATTGACCCCTGGACGTGACTGAGCTTGCCTCAGCCTGAAATAGGTCCATCACAATACATTCATCATCCCAGTTGTTGTTCGACCATGCAACCCCTTTATGCATTTTGTTAAAGTTGCCCCTGTATCTCCAAGTGTTTGTTTTAGCCACAACTGCAATTTGATTTGACTAAAATTTGCATAAATTTTTGTGCGAGTAGGGTGTTCGGAGCAGAACCCAGCCGATTAGCTGCTTGCCAAATAGCACCTAATTCTTGGCCATCAGCCGCTTATTTTGTTTGTTACTTATGTCTATGTCACTCATTTGTTTGTTAAAGCTTTGCGCTTGCTTGCCCTGCTAAACGCTCTCTGCCAGCTCGCTCTTCGCTATCTCCGCTTTGCGTCTGCCTACCGACGTCGGCCGAGCGAAGCTGCGCTTAGCGATCGGAGCGGCAATGTAAAGGGCAGGCAAGACACACTTGCAATTTGGATGTCACGCATTAAAGAACATATCGTAATTTTATTTCTGCGCCGAGTTTTATTTAATTCGAAAGGCAAGACACACTTGCAATTTGGATGTCACGCATTAAAGAACATATCGTAATTTTATTTCTGCGCCGAGTTTTATTTAATTCGAAATAATTAGTGGGCCGATTGGGGATAAAAAACATTATCTCCACATAAAAATTGGTGACCCCGACGTGATATCTGAGTTGCATTGTCAATTAATAATCATTCGCGATCGACATTCGTTAGCCCTAGCAAAATTTCGGCGGTTAAGCACAATTCGGTGCTAAAACACACTTACATACACCTACATACACGCATTTCTGGCTTTTAATTTCTCTGTCGCGACAATTCGGTCAGTGCAGTGCGGTAGGCAGTGCAGCGAACTCACTAATACACACAAGCGGAGTACAAAGCGGAATCGGACAGCTCGCACAGCCGCACAGCTAAAGGCATTAGCTGTAATCCCTTTGCTTTCGGTTCCCACGTTTGTACGTATACAGGGTGTCTTTTTCGGTCGTGCTGAGTGACTCTTTTAAAACCTCAACATGGCAGCACCTGAGCCTACCAATGTCGCGAACGCAGCAATGCCGAGTGATGTAGATTTCTACAAGCACAAGGCCGAGTCCATCGCGCGCCCACTAAAGGCCATGGATCGCTTTCTCACCAAGGAAGAGCTTGCCGAGTTAGATGAGGCAGAACTTCAAGCTCGCTTAGAGCAAATCGAGCGAATGAATGCGGATTTCGATGCCGCTCAAACGAGCCTTGAAAGGCTGGATTTCCTGCAGTTAGCCCATGGTGCACGACTGGACTTTTCGAATGTTTATGTGAAGGTTAGGCCCAGGCTGTCGCGGGAGTTGATGGCTGCTCGCACGGTAAATGTTGCCAATTCAACGGCTCGGCATACTCTCGAGGGGAATTCATCGTTGTTCGCCTATAATAGTATAGGCCGTTCTCGAATGCCCGAGTTGCAGCTTCCGCGATTCGGGGGGAACTACATGGATTGGCCAGAATTCCACTCGATGTTCTCGACAATGGTGCACAAAGACCATCGTATACCAATCATCGAAAAATTCCAATATCTTCGTGGATGTCTAGATGGTGCTGCGCTGGATACGATTCGTTCCTTGGAACTTTCTGAGGAGAACTACGACAAGGCGTTGAATTTGCTAATGTTGCGATTCGATAATAAACTGTTACATTTTCAGGCACACGTCAAGGCTATTTTCGGGCTGCAAGGGGTGGAGAAGGGCTCAGCTATCGGCTTGCGCGCGCTCAGCGACAAAATCAATTCGCACTTGCGTGCACTTCAGACCTTGGCGACCCCGCAGGAGATTTCGGATGGGTTGCTGATCTTCATCATAGGCACGAAACTGGACCACAAAACAAAGAAGAAATGGGAAGAGAACTTGCCGACGTCAGGATTGCCTCGGTGGTCAAGCATGGCCTCATTTTTGGAAGCGAGATGTCATGGCAACAAGTTCTAGTCAACAGGTGGGAGAAGACAAACCTGTCACCCTCATCACCTCCAGTAACGACCATCCTAACCCCATATGTAACCATTGCAATTCCTCCGAGCATGACATATCTAGATGTCAGGCATTCCTGAATCTCTCTGCATTTGAACGATACAAAGAAGCAAAGAAGAGCCGCTTGTGTTTGAACTGCCTCAACAAAGGCCATGAATTGCAGAGGTGCAGGTCAGGACTTTGCAGGCATTGCCAGGCCAAACATCACACGCTACTCCACATTCCATCGGGAACTGGTGCTTCATCTTCCTCTCACCGGCCGAGGAATCGATCCAGCAAGAGGCCGCGACTGTGCTTCTAGCAAGCGGGTGTTCTAGCCCTCCCCCCTCGATCCAGAAATCTCAGCCTAGCCAGAAAGTGTTGCTACCTACTGCCCTCGTCCATGTAACAGATCGTTATGGAGCACAGGCAAACTTTGTAAAATCTAGACTTGCTGATCAGTTGCAGTTGGATCATCGCTCGTCTTATGTTCACATCTCTGGAATCGGAGATTCCATTCTACCTTCGAGCAAGTCTGTACATATAGTTGTACAATCCCAGGACGCAAGCTATCGAGCTTCCTTCGCTGCAATTGTCACCAACTCAATTACGGAAATGCAGCCTAACTTCGGCGTAGACGCAAAGGATTGGCCAATGCCGAATAATCTAAAACTAGCTGATCCTAATTTCTCCAAGCCCCAACGTATCGATCTGTTGATAGGTTCTGGTTTGTTCTTCGATTTAATGTGCGTCGGACAGATTCGACTATCAGCCCAATTGCCAACATTGCAGGAGACTAAACTTGGTTGGATAGTATCAGGAAGCATTGATAGCTCGGAGAATAAGCGTGCAGCTTTAGCCGCTTTTGAAAATTCCTCGTGCATCTCTATTGACGATTTTCGACCCACAACGCTGGAGTACCAAAACTTAGAGCAGCAATGCAGGAAGCAGCTGCTCGAGTGCCAGGTGCAATTGGAAAAACTGCGATCGGAGAATCAGGAACTGCAGCGCGAACTTTTCCATATATTAAAAACCTACATATCCACGCTAAATGAAATTCAACTTTCAACAATTTCTACATTGCCAAATTTCCTGCCATTCTATGCAATTACAGAGGTTCCCGATGATCAAGACGTAATCACGACAAGCCGCCTTCGTAAAGAAGCTGCGCCCAAGCAAGCATCTTCAATAGGGCCGTTGGAAAAATAGCGGTTCTGCCCCTTCAGGATGGATCTGTTGAAAGCCTTTGCCTTCCAACGGGGGGTGAATGTTCGGAGCAGAACCCAGCCGATTAGCTGCTTGCCAAATAGCACCTAATTATTGGCCCTCAGCCGCTTATTTTGTTTGTTACTTATGTCTATGTCACTCATTTGTTTGTTAAAGCTTTGCGCTTGCTTGCCCTGCTAAACGCTCTCTGCCAGCTCGCTCTTCGCTATCTCCGCTTTGCGTCTGCCTACCGACGTCGGCCGAGCGAAGTGCGCTTAGCGATCGGAGCGGCAATGTAAAGGGCAGGCAAGCCACACTTGCAATTTGGATGTCACGCATTAAAGAACATATCGTAATTTTATTTCTGCGCCGAGTTTTATTTAATTCGAAATAATTAGTCGGCCGATTGGGGATAAAAAACATTATCTCCACATAAAAATTTATTTCATGTGTGTGTGTGCGTGTAACTCCTGGCAGGAACCTTGCCACTTGTAGTGGCCAGTTGTGACTCTAAAACTCCAGAGAACAGCTTGGGAACATAACATTAACTCTGCTCTTTACAAAAACAAGATAAGAGATCAATTACAAGAGAGCAGTAGTTAAAGCTTCCATTGAAGAGCTTAATGTCTAATTTAGAGAAGCAGCGTGGATCTGTGGGAGTTATGTTTTAAAGCTTTACTAGAAATCATACGATTACTCCGTTAGTCGTGGAAGCTATGTGTAAGCTTTGCTTAGCATCGTACGATTACTCCGTTATCTAGGGAAGCAAGGTGTAAGCTTTGTCTGGAATCGTACGATTACCCCGTTGGTTGTGGAAGGTAAAGTTCCGATCGTAAGGGCTAATGCAAGTAATAGAACTTCTGGCTAGATCATTGCTATAGTGAAGCTGTGCGAATTCGGATGTGTCTTTTTATACAAATATATAGATCCAAGTGAATTTGAAAACGTTGTGCAATCAAACACGTGACAACTAAATTGAAGTTCTGGTGGACTACATTATTCCTTTTGGATTAAAAAAAAATAAAAGGTATTTGGACCTTACAATAGTGACACAGCTTTAACAGTCTCGTATCATAGGGCTGGAAATCTTACTACGTTCGACACTGGGAAAGAAAAACCAATTGACCCCCCTCCAAGAACGAGGTCGTCAAAGTCCATCGATTTCTTAGTAGATCTGGGAAAGACCTCGGATTTCCCAGGAACCAGCATCTACATAAACCAACGATAACTACAACCAAATAAACCAGAAAGAGCCGTCCGAAGATATACTAGAGTGAAACCCGAAGTTATGTGGAGGCATACTTGAGCTGAAGTACATTTTGGAGTAAGACGAGAAGAATAGTTTTCTTGCGCATTCGGAGAAACTAATATGCCGCACTCGTCACCCTTCTCGCTTATGAATTAAGCGCGCGGCTAAGGCTTTTGCATGTAGTTCTTCGCAATGTGTGGAGTGGCTCTCAAACTGTGAAAATAAAACATTATTCTGCGGCGATCCACACTGCCGTTTAATAGTCGTCGTGTGAAAATGTACCAAAGTATTAGTCTTGAGTCTCGTCATGAGATTTTCCATTTATTAAAGATTAGGCTACGCACTAACTATTTTTGTATTGTCTAGATTTAAAAAGGAAAAAAAAAAAAAAAAAAACCAATAATGTATATAATTACCCATAATTAGAAATTAGCGCAAATGAAAACCACATTTTTTTTAAGATCCGCCGTTGAGTGGCAAATCGTCATCGTACGGGTATGGAAATGGAAAGAAAATCGGTGTTTCATCCGAATTAGAAGTGAAGACCTGTATATTCATAATTTTTCTCCCTTCCTCAGAATATGTTCCTACGTCGCCCCTTGAGCTCAACGGACACGCCGGATAATTCGTATAAAGTATGAGTGAGTTACGAAACTTCCTTAAACGGAATTCTCGAGTATTTTCGAAATATATATCTGTCTGATAAGACTTCTATTCCGGTATATAAAACAACCATATCCGTGCCATAATTTAAAGCGGATCGGCTACTAACTTTAGTTTCACGTTTGCCTTCTAGGTATATAATTATCATATTTTTCTCTTCTTTCCAATTCAATTTCTTTTACGCCATATTCTCTACACATAAGTCCTATATACATATATACATATAACTAGGTATAACTGGATACTATTTCCTCCTTCTTTATTTAATTACTTTATGCTAAGTTTATACTTGTCTGGAAAACCATGAAGTCCAAACCCTTAAATTTTGAATTATTAAATAATAATTAGTAGATAATAATGGAACATTAAACCTTTCGTGTTTGTCCTGAGTAGAGCCTGAGGAAGTCCGATGATCAAATAGAGATGCGCTCGATTAGGGTTATGCTGTCGATTAAACGGCATACAAAGGTAGGGAGGGTAGAAAAGGGGTCAAAGTCATCTGAGTTCCCCAAGAGCGACGGAATGTAGCCTGACTATTTGTCGGTAGTCGGTTAAACAGTTAGTTAAAATTCACATTCTTTTCTTTTTTATTTCTTTTGTAGAGTTCCTTTTGAACATTAAATCAAGTGTACCTAAAACATCTTTGCGAATGTGTTCGTATAGCAGATAGGAGAGTAGGAAAGATCCCACGACATTCCGGCGAGCTAGTTAGAGCATAGCTAGAGGTACACGTTCCGAAATCCTGCTATACTATTGGTGTCTGACCGTCAAAAAAAGTATGTACAACCTCCATCCGTACATACAATCTCACACCTCTACGAATATGAATTTCTGGCACATTACATAGATTGGCGCCCAACGTGGGGCCAGAGTACGAGTTACTACTGGTTAAAACCCCCAAAAACTTTGCTCGTTGCAATTTTAAATTCCACATTAAAATTAATACTTCCCGTCCAACTACTGTAACGGAGAATATTGATGGAATTTTGGATTTAAGATTCTGAGTTTCGGAATACCTAACCAAATAGAATCCGCCAGGTAGCAAGGGATGGAAACTGATTTTTTTTTGTTACCAGAATTAATTTGCGAATATACGACAGCTATTCACAAAGGCGGATAGGTCGGCCAAATTATAATAGGATAACCCCAAAAGAGTTTATGAGGGAAGAGTATCGATGGCTTTCGGAAGTCTAATTTTCTAGATATAGATTTGGAAATTAGCCATTGCCAAGGTTACTGACCGCATAAACATACCATAGACCAAATTAGATTTCATTGAGGTTATATTCCGGCGACAAGAGAAAGCGTATATCGGACGGAGTCAAGCTCGAAAAGGACAAATATTGGGTATTTAGGAAAATTTTGTAGAATTTATTGAAGCTTTGGTCCTATAATTAGGGATTTCCACATTTAGTGATCAGAACTCGTATTACTGGGTTATCTTAACATGTCACCAGTACAACGTACCCCAGGGAGCAAGGCGTCGGGTGACGTGGACGCCCAGATCTGTGGTATATGTCAAGAAGCCATAAGAAGAAGTCAACTAATATGTACTGCATCTTGTGGGCACAGGTATCATGATACTTGCATGAAAGAATTCGTGAAAAATAACAGAAATTGCCCCGTATGTAGGGCGGAGTTGAATCCGGAGGAAATTTCGTTTGATGAGAATACTCTAGCAGCCGAATTACCACCCGACATGGGTTCGGGTATAGTGCCGTTAGAAGGGGGATCCAACCCGGAGTCAAACGCTTCAGAGAGAGGACTTCAAAAGTCAAGAGGGGCTAGGCCTAAACAGGGACGAGGAACTACATCGCGCAGAGGGATGCATACTAGGTTGCAGTCTCAACAATTTCGGGATAATTCTTTGGGCAGTATCAGCCATAGGTCGGGCGAAGGAGATATGTCGGAAAGAACCCTTGAGGTTATACAAGCCCTGATAAAAGGTGAGCAGAAAGATATGCTGGTGGAGCTAAGTTCATTCGTTAAGAATTTGATCGAAGAAAATCTACGCGGACAATTAGGTAGGATGACTATAGCTTCAGATAGCACGCCTGTACAAGCGACAAGGCAAAATCACGAGCCTAATATAACAGGAAACTCGTTGTCTTCAGAAAATGAAAGGGAAAGGGGATTACCACATCCAAATGTCTCTAACAGGGCAATAGCTCCTGGGAAGGCCGCTAATATCTTAGCCAGTTGGCGACTAAAGTTTGACGGATCCAAAGACGCTATGCACGTCGACGAATTCCTGTACAGGGTTCGTTCACTTACATCCTCCACTTTAAATAACGATTACGAATTACTCTGTGACAATATGCATCTGCTTTTCTCGTCTAAAGCCAGCGATTGGTTTTGGAACTTCCATAGAAAGAACCCACAGTTTTCTTGGCAAACTTTTTCTGCCTCATTTAGACAACGATTCGATGATGCTAAAGATGATTTCGACTTGTGGGAGTTGATTAGAAAACGCCGTCAGAGAGAGGGTGAATCGTTTGACGATTACCAGACGGCCGTCGAAGAATTAGTGTCCAGGCTCTCACACGAGGTTAGCGAAAATAAGTTAGTAGACATTTTAAAACGTAACGCAAAAACGGCCCTCAGATATGAACTCTTGCATCTCAAAATCAGCGATCGAACTGGCCTGAGAGAAGAAGTTCGCAAGCATGAAAACTTCTGTAAAGACAACCATAACCCTTTTCCACGAGGTAAATTCAGCAAACCGAATGTAGCAGAAATACTTACGGACAATGAAGATATGGAGGAAGAAGACGTTTCGCAGATTTATCGTAAGAAACTAGTATGCTGGAACTGCGACCAGGAAGGGCATCGTTTTGATGATTGTTTAGGAGAAAGGCGAATTTTCTGCTATGGGTGTGGTGCTAAGGATATTTATAAACCTCGATGCGTCAAATGTAACCCAGCGAAAAACTTGAAACGGGATGTACCGACCGGAGCCCAGTCAGTACATCCGACCAAGAACAGCAACTAAACGAAAGTAAACCAACTACCTTAAGAGGGCTTTCCGAAGGGGTAGTTGACGTAAAACCGGATATGATACTACACCAAATTTGTACAGGTATAGATGTAGCGACTCAAACGATGGAGAGCAAAGAGTTAGATTCAGAAAATGTGAATACGTGGTTTAAATTGATAGTTAAGCCCAAACGATCAACGGTCCGGAGACGAGCGTTCTGGAAAAAGGTCCAATCTGTTCGAAAACGTTTAGTCTCAGCAGTTATTCTGAGTTCAGATAACCGATTGTACACGGAGGTAATGATCGAAGGGCAAACTTATAAGGCTTTGCTGGATTCAGGAGCAACCATTAGTTGTTTGGGTGGGAGAGCAGCAACCTTTTTAGCACATCACCCACAGTCTCAGAAGTGTTTGGGAACCATACGCACTGCCAGCAACGAAGCTTGTACCGTAGTGTCCAAATTGGTGGTCCCGATTGAATTCCGTAAAATAGTTAAGGAAGTAGAGTTCTTTATCATACCAGATTTAAAGCAAGATGTTTATTTAGGAGTTGACTTTTGGAAAGATTTCGGTCTTCTATCCCAATTATTGACCCGAGAAGGAACTGTGAGCTGTTTGGAGAATAGAGACGACACGATTATGAAGGAAACGCCTAAAATGCATTCCCTAAATGAAGAACAAAGAAACCAATTAGAGGCGGTAATAAGAACCTTCCCGTCATATGAATGCGACGGACTAGGTCGTACACACCTAATACAACATTCTATGGTAATCAATGCCGAAGTACCCGTCAAACAACGACATTGGCCCATTTCCCCCGCGAAAGAGAAAGTGATGTTCGAAGAAGTAGAGAAGATGATTAAGCTGGGCGTGATAGAACCTTCAAATAGTCCATGGAGTAGCAATTGCGTCCTAGTAAAGAAAGGGAACAAGAATAGGTTATGCCTTGATTCTCGAGAGATCAACAAATATACCCGAAAAGATGCATACCCCCTTCCCCATATAGATGGGATACTCAGTCGATTGCCACCTGCCAAATACATAACGGGACTCGATATGAAGCATGCTTATTGGCAAATTCCCCTAGAGGAGTCTTCACGCCAATACACCGCGTTTACCATACCTAACCGACCGCTGTATCAATACAAAGTTATGCCTTTTGGTCTAACCAATGCCTCACAAACCCTCTGTCGTTTAATGGATAAGGTAATACCTGCTAACTTGCGTACGAGAGTGTTTGTTTACCTCGATGACTTACTAATTTTATCAGACGATTTCGAATCCCATTTAATGTTACTGAGAGAAGTTGCAGTACACTTACGAAAGGCTAATCTTACGATAAACATTGCCAAGTCGCACTTTTGCATGCGTGAGATTAAGTATCTGGGGTTCATCATTGGATACGGACAGGTAAAGACGGATCCGAGTAAAATTGAAGCTATTAAAGAATTCCCCGTTCCCAAGACGGTGAAACAATTGCGACGATTCCTTGGTCTTGCTGGGTGGTACCGTCGTTTCGTCGACAATTATGCAACGGTAAGTTGCGCCCTCACAGAACTATTAAAGAAACCGAAAGCGTATGCGTGGAACCCTTTGGCCAATCAGGCATTTGAAAAACTTAAACAGTGCCTGACGTCAGCTCCCATTTTGTCTACTCCTGATTTCTCAAAACCCTTTTTGCTGTTATGTGATGCTAGTACGGTAGGAATTGGTTGTGTGTTAGCTCAGAAAAACGAAGAAGGAGAAGAATTACCCGTAGCATTCATGTCCGAGAAGCTATCTAAAGCTCAGAAAAACTACTCAGTCACGGAATTAGAATGTTTAGCGGTGATAAAGGGAATTAAAAAGTTTCGTGCTTATGTAGAAGGTCAGGCATTCGAGGTGATAACCGATCATGCCTCATTACAATGGCTTATGCGTCAGAAGGAGTTGTCTGGTAGATTAGCTCGATGGGCCATAAAACTACAGGGATTCTCTTTTGAGATAACGCACCGGAAGGGCTCACTAAACGTGGTAGCGGATGCCCTATCGCGTAAAGAGGAAATTACTGTCTCTGAAATGGAAGAGCAGGGTCCGATAGTTGATCTGTCTGCCGCAGAATTTAAATCACCAGAATATATGACCTTAATTGATAACATTCGCGCTAAGCAAGACAAATTACCAGACTTGAAGATTCTCAATGATTTTGTCTACAAAAGAACCGAACCTGATCAGGGAAATAATGGTGTAGATAATCTATCTTGGAAATTGTGGATTCCTAGGGAACTCACCCAGGGTGTAATCTCGCGGGCTCATGATCCGCCCAATGCCGCTCACAGTGGAGTAGGGAAAACCATCGAAAAGATTAAAAGATATTTGTTTTGGCCAAAAATGAACAAGCAAATACGTGAGTATGTAACTCATTGTGAAGTGTGTCGTCACACCAAACACCCGAACACCGTGTTGAAACCACCCATGGGAAAACCAATGGTGTCTGATCGTCCGTTTCAAAAGCTTTATATGGATTTGCTGGGTCCATATCCCCGATCCAAGAAAGGGCATATTGGCTTACTTATTATCGTAGATCACTTCACAAAATTTCATTTCCTATGCCCCTTAGGGTGTTTACTTCCAATCGGGTGTGCGATTACCTCGAAAATTATTTGTTCTGTACATTTGGAGTCCCCGAGGTGATATTAACAGATAACGGATCTCAATTCGTTTCTGGAGCCTTTCAGGCTTTTCTAACCCGCTTTGGGATACAACATATTCGTACGGCGATATATTCACCACAGGCGAATGCCAGTGAGAGACTCAATAGATCGGTGTTAGCAGCTATAAGAGCTTACATAAGCCGGGATCATTCCACTTGGGATACCAAATTACCGGAAATCAGTGCTGCTCTCAGATCCAACATTCACCAAAGCACCGGGTACTCGCCCTATTTCCTAACCTTTGGACAAAATATGATTCTGAATGGCAAAGACTATGAGTTGCTTCGCCACTTAAGACTCTTATCGGAGGATAGCCGCATTAGTTATCCGGAAGCACTACAAATTATTCGCGAATCGGCAAAGAAAAAGGCGAAAGAGTCCCATGAACAAAATGCTAGGCGATATAATCTACGCTGTCGGAAAGTAGAGTTTAAGGTTGGAGAGCCAGTACTTGCCCGCAATTTCTGCCAAAGCAATGCTATTAAAAAGTTCAATGCAAAGTTAGCGCCGGTTTTTATTTCAGCCGTGGTATCTAGACGAGTTGGCTCATCCTATTATCAACTGAAGAACGAACAGGGTAAAAACTTAGGAATATTTCACCTCAAAGACATACAAGTGAAACACTAGGCAACTGTCCTTTTTCCGTTTAGGCTTCGCCAGTTAAAACTAGCGCTTCCTCAACTGTGGTGTAGTGGCCAGTTGTGACTCTAAAACTCCAGAGAACAGCTTGGGAACATAACATTAACTCTGCTCTTTACAAAAACAAGATAAGAGATCAATTACAAGAGAGCAGTAGTTAAAGCTTCCATTGAAGAGCTTAATGTCTAATTTAGAGAAGCAGCGTGGATCTGTGGGAGTTATGTTTTAAAGCTTTACTAGAAATCATACGATTACTCCGTTAGTCGTGGAAGCTATGTGTAAGCTTTGCTTAGCATCGTACGATTACTCCGTTATCTAGGGAAGCAAGGTGTAAGCTTTGTCTGGAATCGTACGATTACCCCGTTGGTTGTGGAAGGTAAAGTTCCGATCGTAAGGGCTAATGCAAGTAATAGAACTTCTGGCTAGATCATTGCTATAGTGAAGCTGTGCGAATTCGGATGTGTCTTTTTATACAAATATATAGATCCAAGTGAATTTGAAAACGTTGTGCAATCAAACACGTGCCAAGTAAATTGAAGTTCTGGTGGACTACATTATTCCTTTTGGATTAAAAAAAAATAAAAGGTATTTGGACCTTACAATAGTGACACAGCTTTAACAGTCTCGTATCATAGGGCTGGAAATCTTACTACGTTCGACACTGGGAAAGAAAAACCAATTGACCCCCCTCCAAGAACGAGGTCGTCAAAGTCCATCGATTTCTTAGTAGATCTGGGAAAGACCTCGGATTTCCCAGGAACCAGCATCTACATAAACCAACGATAACTACAACCAAATAAACCAGAAAGAGCCGTCCGAAGATATACTAGAGTGAAACCCGAAGTTATGTGGAGGCATACTTGAGCTGAAGTACATTTTGGAGTAAGACGAGAAGAATAGTTTTCTTGCGCATTCGGAGAAACTAATATGCCGCACTCGTCACCCTTCTCGCTTATGAATTAAGCGCGCGGCTAAGGCTTTTGCATGTAGTTCTTCGCAATGTGTGGAGTGGCTCTCAAACTGTGAAAATAAAACATTATTCTGCGGCGATCCACACTGCCGTTTAATAGTCGTCGTGTGAAAATGTACCAAAGTATTAGTCTTGAGTCTCGTCATGAGATTTTCCATTTATTAAAGATTAGGCTACGCACTAACTATTTTTGTATTGTCTAGATTTAAAAAGGAAAAAAAAAAAAAAAAACCAATAATGTATATAATTACCCATAATTAGAAATTAGCGCAAATGAAAACCACATTTTTTTTAAGATCCGCCGTTGAGTGGCAAATCGTCATCGTACGGGTATGGAAATGGAAAGAAAATCGGTGTTTCATCCGAATTAGAAGTGAAGACCTGTATATTCATAATTTTTCTCCCTTCCTCAGAATATGTTCCTACGTCGCCCCTTGAGCTCAACGGACACGCCGGATAATTCGTATAAAGTATGAGTGAGTTACGAAACTTCCTTAAACGGAATTCTCGAGTATTTTCGAAATATATATCTGTCTGATAAGACTTCTATTCCGGTATATAAAACAACCATATCCGTGCCATAATTTAAAGCGGATCGGCTACTAACTTTAGTTTCACGTTTGCCTTCTAGTTTTATAATTATCATATTTTTCTCTTCTTTCCAATTCAATTTTTTTTACGCCATATTCTCTACACATAAGTCCTATATACATATATACATATAACTAGGTATAACTGGATACTATTTCCTCCTTCTTTATTTAATTACTTTATGCTAAGTTTATACTTGTCTGGAAAACCATGAAGTCCAAACCCTTAAATTTTGAATTATTAAATAATAATTAGTAGATAATAAAGGAACATTAAACCTTTCGTGTTTGTCCTGAGTAGAGCCTGAGGAAGTCCGATGATCAAATAGAGATGCGCTCGATTAGGGTTATGCTGTCGATTAAACGGCATACAAAGGTAGGGAGGGTAGAAAAGGGGTCAAAGTCATCTGAGTTCCCCAAGAGCGACGGAATGTAGCCTGACTATTTGTCGGTAGTCGGTTAAACAGTTAGTTAAAATTCACATTCTTTTCTTTTTGATTTCTTTTGTAGAGTTCCTTTTGAACATTAAATCAAGTGTACCTAAAACATCTTTGCGAATGTGTTCGTATAGCAGATAGGAGAGTAGGAAAGATCCCACGACATTCCGGCGAGCTAGTTAGAGCATAGCTAGAGGTACACGTTCCGAAATCCTGCTATACTATTGGTGTCTGACCGTCAAAAAAAGTATGTACAACCTCCATCCGTACATGCAATCTCACACCTCTACGAATATGAATTTCTGGCACATTACACACTTTTGGCTCTACCACAATTCCATGAATCAAATGATTGGACAACTAGGGTATTTGGGTTTCTGGGTTTTGCGCACGAAAATGCATTATATAATTAGCAAAAGTTGCAGGTAAACCCAAATTTATCATATATAATAGTAGTAACAGGATGCTCTTACCTTTTCGCCTAAAATTGCCAAGTATTTCCCAGCTGTTTCTTTGCCTTAGTTTTCACTTGTGCTTTCCTTTCTTAGCTCTTTCTTTCTTTATCTTGTGCTCTTTCTCTTGGTTTAGTTAACCATTGTTTTTTAACTGTTGTTTTTGCTTACACACACATACACACACACACACATACACGTTCACTTTCACAGATACGGTGACACTCGCGCAACACGAACACAGATACAGGCGGCTGCGGCTGCTGCGGCGGGGACGTGCGTCAAACGTTTGGGGCACATATTTCGGATGGTGAATTCATTAGGCATGCGGGAATTTTAATTTCACTTGCTCACACACACGCACATAGTATGTGGCGACATATTTCTCAAGCATTTTTGCAACGGAATCGAGGCGACGGTTGTGGGATGTGGGTTTCTCCTGCTGCTGCCGATGCTGTTGCTGTTGCTGTTGCTCCTTGTCCTGCTGCTGATCCTGCGAGTCCTAGACATGCTTTTCGCTTTGTTTTTTTGGCGGCTCTGGCGTTGCTTTTCAATTTTCGTGTGGCGGTGACCTTGCCGCCCAAGTGGAAATAACTATGCCACACACGGCACACACACCACCCACCTCCACACACACGCACACACACGCTACTCACACAGTGAGGCTGAGCGCACGTTGACAGCTGTAAAAAATTGCGTTGAAAGGCTGCAGATTTTTCAGCATTTTACGGCCTGCTGGTGGCATGGAGGAGGAGGCGGTACAACTCCGCGGCAGGGAAGCAGGACCGTGGCCGGGGCCGACAGAAGCAGTACGACGATATAGGCCTCCAGAATTTCCATAACGCACGAGGGGCGGTGAAGGGAGGGCGACTGGCAGCGGGGCTGAGCAGAGCCCTACGCGTTTAATGTTCAAGTCAAGTGCGAAGCTTATGCGCCTCGACACGTGCGCGTGAGTGCGTCGTCGTGTCGTCTCCAGCGGGGGTAGGACATTGAGCTGGGGGCTCAGGGTTGTTCCTTCTCTTTCTCGCCCGCACTCGGTGTTTTATTATTTCGTTCTTTCTATCCTCTTTGTGTGATGCTTTCCCCCCTGCAAACACCACGAGATTCGTTCCTTTTGTTCTTCTCCGCTCCGCCGCTGCGATGACAAATTTTTCGTTGTCTGTGTACAACAAAACAAAAAAAAAAGGAGAAGGAAAACACGAGAGGAGAGTAGAGTGTAGAGGAGAGAATAGAATAGAAAAAAAGAGTTTGGGGGATAGAAGAGGAGAGGATGAGCGCTTTCCAGTTTTTTAACGGCCGCCGATATGATTTCTCACTTTCGTTTTCCTTTCGCTCTTTTGTACCGTTGCTGGAGGTCTTTTTTTTCGTTAGGATGTGTGGTTTCAAGAACGTTTTTTTATCGTTTGTCTGTTGTTCTCCGTGCTCTCCTTTTCTGTACCGCTCCGCTCATTCGCTGTTGTTGCTTCGGTGTCGTCCCGTTTGCATAATAAATGTAAGCCGTTTGCGTTTTTCGCATCAGCGTCCGCGATGGATGCCACCGACCCGCATCCGAGTCGGACTAAAACACACGTGGCGGAGGGGAGTTTCGATATTTCTGCGGCTGCTGCTAATACACGGTCCAGCCAGCCAGCCTATTCCGGCCAACAGCTGCTCACCAGCCGAAAATCCGGGCTGTGCGATTTGAAAATGTACCGAATTTTAAGTTTTCCACCCGAATTACCGATTGCGGTGCGTTGTTCGAACCCGAGATTCCGAATTCCGTATTCCGTCAGCTCGTCTCTCGCGCAATTCACTAGTTCATCGCACGGGACCACTTTTCCTACTCTCAGCCGCTTTTCATTTAGATTTTCCACCCGCAAGTTTATTCGAAGAGTCTGTGCAAACTCACTCAAAGCATCCCAACCAACGCCAGCCAGCAGCCGCCGCGGCGCACAGTGGCGAATTCCGCCGTTTCAGCTTGCTAAATTAATAACTTCTGAACAAAAAAAGATATCTTCATGGAACAAACTGCATTTGAAAGAAAAATCTTTCAAAATTTAATCTGCTTAAGTAAATTATGCTACAGTGTCTATAAGCTTCACAATAAAATTGAACTTTGTTGCCGGTGCATAACATAACATTAAAACAATTTAAATAAAATAAAAAATAAAAAATGTTTAATCTGAAAGTTTGTTGATTTTCTTTTGTAACTGTAAAGTACTCCTTCACTTCCTGTTTAGTGGGAGGAATATCTAATAAATTTATAATTTCTGAAGAATAACTACTTTCCGAATTAGTTTGTGATCTCACATATCTAATGGATGAAATATATGGATCTGAAGAGGCTGCCAACATGATGAAAAGGTCTTGGTTTTGCTTAATTCGTGATGTCTTGCACGTATTCATATTCCTGTATTTTTTGTAATCCTTGTTTCTCGTTTCCTGGGCCTTCTCTGAAATCTCTCCAATTGGTAGGCTCTGATGTTCAATTAAAATTTGATCATGTGCCAGAATTTTATGAAGCGTGGGAGTTAGCTTCTTTTCATGATATTTTTCCAGTAACAACTCTGTTTTTTTGTATATGTTCCTTGAACTATTTATTACTTAAGTCTAAAAGCCCTTTCTGCGCTTCGGAGCCGTTTGGCTTCTATACCGATTTACCTGTCACAGCCTCGAAAAACGGTCAAAAACGGCTGCCTCTGAAACTGACCATATTTTTAAAAAGTTTTCATAAGAATTAATGTAACTAATAAAAGATACCAAAAACAGAATCATACGTTACATAGTTTACTTTTTTTTTCCACCTAAAAGATGCAGTATTTGAATAAAAGTTTAAAAATATTGTGCGCACTGAAACAATTTTCAACTTTGAGTGCTCATATCTTCTAAACTAAAAGTCCGAATTTTGAAATTTGAAAGTTTGATTTTTAAAAATTCTGGAAAATTCTCTATTTGATGCGTATATTCATTGTATCCAAAGCGCTAAAAAAAAATCTCCTACTTTTGCCACCTCTTTTGGAGTGTGAAAACGCAAACGCACTCAAGAGCGTGAGCTTTGGCTGCCGTGTTGGAGAACATTATTGAGATATTGAAGGAAACATTGTAAAAGCTCATCTGAAACGGGAAAATTTGCTCTCCTACTCTCTTTCTCACTCTCTCTCGGCTTCTTGGATCAGAATCGTTTCGGTTTCTCTTGGGGAAAAACACATTAAAACAGGAAAATATTATATTCCTAGAGACGGAAAGTAAGAAAAATTAGTTAGAAAATTCGAACTTAGTGCTTTTATAATACCAAATTTTATTTCTGTGGCTGAAGTAGCCGTAAAATAAGAGTCTAAAATGGGATCATTCAAAATTGTATTTTATTGATATATTTCGTAGATTTCTCACTGATACGAATTACACTAAAATAAAATTTAACAGGTTTGGCGCGCTAATTTTGGCTAATTTAAAAAACAGTGAGCTTACTCTTTTTTAATTTCGATAAATTTGATAAGCTCGGTTCGACTATTGCTACATCCGCTTTCCTATCAATAGATGGCGCTCATGTATGTAGAATACTCGAAGGAGATGCGCGCCAAAGAAGCATGGTTTAAATCTTATAACGAGGGGGAACGTTGTGAGTTGCTGCGTACACCGCAACTCTACAGTTATACCCGATACTAAGTCAGTATGGCTCTCCTCCGGCAGACGCCGCTAATATTAAACGACACGACAAAGAGTGCGTGCGAGAGAGACAGAAAATCAGTCTGAGCGTGACGTCGGGCGCTGCGTGGCCACTGCAAATTGATTTCTTGCTTTTGGCTACAAAAATGATCCGATCTGATCCAGATTCAGCAATCTGATAGATATAGTCATTATCTACGATTCTGCGTTTTTAGTTTTCTCGAATCTGCAATATTGTGGATGCAACAGATTTTCGTCCTTTGTGTGGGCGGAAAAGGGTGGGGCGAAATTTTGAGATATACGTTTTATAGTGAGATCTAACAGAAGTGCGGATACTAAATTTGGTTACTCTAGCGTTAATAGTCTCTGAGATTTGTGGATGCCCCGGATTTTCGTCCTTTGCGGGGGCGGAAGGGGGTGTGGCGAAATTTGGACACGAAACGGTCAAGGTCCGATATCACAGGAGTGTGGATACCAAATTTGGTTGCTCTGGCTCTTATAGGTTCTGAGATTCTTGAACTCATATTTTGCAATTGACAAAACCGACCATGAAACCTGTGTGTTAGAGAGAGACAGAGCGAGAAAGAATGAAATTGTTTTCTTGATTCTGGCTATAATCATTATACGATCTGGTTCAGATTTTGCACTGTAGAAGATATGGTCATCCTCACCGATTCTGCGTTTTTGGTTTTATCGTATCTTTAAAAATGTGGATGCCACAGATTTTCGTCTTTTGTGGGGGCGGAAGTGGGCGGGGCGAAGTTTTGAAATATTTTTGTAGCAGTGACATATCACAGAAGTCTGGATCCAAAACATCGTTGCTCTAGCTCTTATAGTCTTTGAGCACTAGGCGCTGAAGGGGACGGACGGACGGACGGACGGACAGACGGACGGACGGACGGACGGACGGACGGACAGACGGACAGACAGACAGGGCTCAATCGACTCGGCTATTGATGCTGATCAAGAATATATATACTTTATGGGGTCGGAAACGATTCCTTCTGGACGTTACACACATCCACTTTTACCACAAATCTAATATACCCCAATACTCATTTTGAGTATCGGGTATAAAAACACACAAAAATTCCTAGTAACGAAATAATTATTATTTTTGATTTTCATTGCATAATTATTATTATAATTATTATTTTTGATTTTTATGGAATAATTATTATTATAATTATTTTTCTTGATTTTTATTGAATAATTATAATTTTTTTTTTTTTTTATTTGTATAATTATTATTCTTGTTATAATAATTATTATTTTTGATTTTTATTCTATAAGTATTATTTGTAAACTTTTAATAGCACGGTTTTATTATATGTTCTTCTTTCTTGATCGTCGTATTCGAATGAATGTGTGTTGGCATATCGATACTTGTCGAGGAAAAGTATCGATATATCGAGTACATTGGTATTTCTTATAATACTATCGATGAGTAAATCTTAAACTAATATTCAAATCTTATAAACTAATATTCATATCTTACATTCGGGCAACCTGACTACAGATCGCCCACGATCTACACACTAAGGCATACAGTTGGTTAAACATTTCTTATTCGGTATTGTCTTACTTAACATACTATTTCATCGATTAACAACATGAGACCATGGTTTTATCCTTACACTCTACCCAGGGTTTAAGCCTTGCTGGTTCTAGTATACTTCGGAATGTCATTTGCGTCAACTGACAGTCCTCAATGTCGACAACCTCATAACGATCATTATCCAATACTCTATTGATCCTGTACGGTCCTCGATACTTTGGTGCGAACTTCTTATTGATCCCCGGTGTTGTGTCCACATGCCGGACTGCTACATAGTCACCAGGTTCATACTTTAATGGGGCTCTATGTTTATGGGCATACATCTTCTCATTTGTTTTCTGCGACGACCGTATGTTCTCACTTGCTATTTCTCTTATAGTTTCCAACTCTCTAAGTTCTGACGCTAACTTCTCCTCTAGGTATTCGGTTAATTCATCTACAACGGGTCCTTTCTGGGGTATTCCAAATAACAATGTGCTAGGTGTCTTTTTCGTACTGCTGTTAACGGAGTTATTAATGGCGTGCTCTACCTTGCTCGTCAACCTATACCAGGCTCTGGCAGTTTTCCTAACATAGGAGTAAGAACACGATTCACCCGCTCCACTTGGCCATTCGCCTGCGGTGCACCTGTAGCTACCTTAATGTGCTCTATCCCTCTCTCCTGCAGAAAACTAGAGAACTCTAACGAGGTGAAACAGGTCCCACGATCTGATATTATCCTAGTAGGTCGACTATAGAAATCAAAATATTTACTTAAGGCATCCTTCGCTTCCCGCGTGCTGGTACTATTAACCGGGAACAATTTGACAAACTTAGTGAATGCATCTATTACCACAAGGAGGTGTTTTCGCTTAGATCTAATACTCGGCAACGGACCCAAATGATCAACATGTAGGGTATGAAAAGAAACACACGACTTTGGGATACTATGGAGCGTTCTGTTATGAATTGTTTTAGGCATCGAGTGTAGTATACACGGTAGACAGTTTCTGATGAACCTTGCCACTTTACTTCTCATTGACGGAAACCAGTAGGTCCTCAAAAGGTCACTCACGCACTTCTCTGCGGCCAGATGTCCTAGTTTTTCGTGTGACCGCCTTATCAACTGCTCTTCCATACACATTGGTACATAGAAACATAGTTTGTTTTCACAACTCCTCTTGTAAACAATACCATCTATCATTTCAAAATCTAATTCAATTCCATCCTCTAGCATTTTTCGAATCCTAACTACTTCCTTGTCTCGCATCTGTTCTGTTTGCAATATCAAATCAACATCTTCTGGCGTTGCACCTACTACCCCAACTATCAATGATTTTAGTAATCTTTCCTCCTGAAACTCTAACTTGTCCCTCTCTACTGTATCCTCAACACATTTTTTCTCTTTATCTGAATTCCTATTACTAATGTACTTTACTCCCCCCACCACATCGTTAACGCTTCTTCTACATTGGCTCAAATCTCTAATTTCAATCTTCGATCCATCCTCTACCCTATATTCACTATTCTCTATGTTATCTCTACAATCACTACCAAGGTTCTGTCTATCATCAGACTTCCACCTATTTCCCAATCTACTTCCTACTGCACTTGATTCTCCACACTCAATCGCGGGTTCTGTACGGTACTACTACGCTCTCTACTGATATTTAATTCTCTACACTTAATCACAGGGTTCTCTACGGTACCTCTATGCTCACTACCAGGGTTGTCTCTACTTACACTATTCCTTGTATATTGCTTTCTACTCTCATCTTTTTCTAAATTAGACTTTTCTAAACCATATTTGACTCTATAACCATCCTCTAACATATTCGTCACTTGATCTTGTCTGCTCAGCGCATCAACGTGCGCCATACTGGCTCCAGGTCTGTGCATAATGGAGTAATCATAGTTCTCTAACTCTAGGGACCACCGTGCTATCTTAGGACTAATTGACTTTCTGGTTAACGTTTGTACTAACGAATTACAATCCGTGATTATTTTGAAGGGCCTATGCTCCAAATATGCTCTAAAACGCCTCAATGCATAAATTATAGCCAATGTCTCTAGTTCGAAACTATGATAACGTGATTCTCTTTCTGTTGTTTTGCCGGAATAATAGGACACAGGGTGCATCTTCCCATCATCTTGTCTTTGCATCAGTATTGCGCCACCGTATGAACTTGCGTCTGTATGTAATTCCGTTTCTCTATTTGGGCTAAAAATGGCTAATACCGGAGGATTTGCCAACGCATTCTTAAGAGTTTCAAACGTCTTCACCTGTTCTCTATTCATGAGAAACGGACCACCTTCTTTTAACAACTGCACAAAGGGCTTAGCTGTCGTCGCAAATGACAACATGAAACGTCGAAAATACGAAAAGAATCCCAAGCATGAGTGCAGTGCTTTTACATTTTGAGGGACTGGGTATTTTTTCAAGGCCTCAATATGGGAATCACTAGGAACTATTCCGTTTTGATTAACTTTATACCCCAGGAAATCGATGTTTCGATTGACAAACCTACACTTTTTTAGATTTATCTCTAAATTTTGCTCGCTAAACCGAATGCATAGTCTTTTTAATATATCCATGTGTTCTTCAACTGTTTTAGTCGCTACTAATATATCATCCATGTACACTACAATGCTTTTGTTCCTAATAAAGTCTCTCAAGAGCTCCGAAATAAATCTCTGAAAAATAGCGGATCCATTTTTTAACCCAAAGGGCATTCTCAAGTACTCATACTGTCCTTGCGGTGTCACAAACGATGTATACGGAACTGATTTTTCTTCTACGCCTATTTGATGATACCCACTTTTCAAATCTATAATGGAAAAACAGCACTTGTTTTCTAAAAACTCAAGACAGTCCTCAATAAGGGGCAATGGGAAATTATCTTTAACAATTCGTTTGTTCAGACCACGGTAATCGACACACATTCGAAGTTCTCCTGATTTTTTTTTACTAGGACCAACGGGGAAGCATAAGGAGACTCACTATGACGGACTACTTTCTTTACTAACAGATCATCTACTATTTCAGCTACTTTCTCTCTCTCATGGTAGGATAAACGACGCGGAGTACAATGAAATGGTGTTGTTTCTGTTACACGAATCTTCATCTGATACTTTGGTGGTGCTTTAAAGTCAAATTCTTTGTGTAAATAGTATGTCTTAATAACTTCCCTACACTTTTCTGCAAGAGTGGGGCCAAATTCGAAACCTACGTTAATATGTTCCTCTTCATCAATCTCTACCGCCGCACAAAAGTTACTGAATTCGTCGCCTTGATTCATATTCTCGATGGCCATTTTGTCATTCCTTGAGTTTTCTTGTGTATGATTTTTAAATGGATTAGAACGTTTGATTAGCTCGCTTCTTTCTGATTGATTACCATCTAACTTATCATATAGTCTTATATTAATATTATTTTTACGTTCGGTGAATAAAGACGCGCAGGTTTAACTAATAGCTTTTCGCTTTAACGAGCTTAATGGTGTGTGTTGCTTCGCATTGATATTTTTCTTATGAACTAATTTTACTTTAATAACTTTAAGGGCATCGCGTCCCAGCAATACCGGCAAAGGCAGCATGTTATCATCTACGATGTTTAATAAAACGATATATTTCTTTGTGCGAAATTCAATATGGCACTTAAATTTTCCCCATATGGGAATTGGTTGTCCTCCTATTCCATAGTATTTCCTAACTTCATTATAGGCTTCAACTATAGCCGACTTCGGTATCAAAGACTTATGAATAAAACTTACAGGGCTACCTGTATCAAATAGACTAAAAATACTGACGCCTCTTTGTTCACCAAACGGAAGTCATAAAGTGATTAACTGGACAGCCGCTAAATCGTCGTTGTTTTTTTCTCCTGGTCGCTCCTCATCTTGAACTGCAGCTACCCTAGTGGCCATCTTTCACTTCGGGCACTGCGAATATAGGTGGCTGGTACTCCAACAGTTAAAACATGCCCCATCCGGTCTCTTTGGCTGACTGCATTCCTTCATAACGTGCCCAAATTGCCGACAGTTGTAGCAACGCATTGCGCCACCACCTTGCTGCTGCCCAACTGCCATACTCACATTTAGTTTTCCCTTTGTCATACCTTCGCTACGAATTGCTACGACGCCAGGAGCTCTTCTGACCTTATCATAGGTGACCATCTCGCTAATATCCAGCATTTGGACTCGGATACACCATGGAAATTCATAATGTCCTCAAAGTTACTTATCCAACTGGTTACAGCCTGGTCGTCATCTCCAGAAAATGGACGCATCAACGCCTCAATGTGTGTCAAGTCGATGCAATCTCTCGGCGTTTCCAACTCCATAGCCTCTTTCTCCGTTTTCAATATGCTTAATTTGAGATCAGCTAAGCGCTTGCGAGAAACGTACAATTGTTCCAACTGCTGCAAACGGCGCGATTCTTCTTCGTATTCATCTGATCGCATGGTCAATTTCGAACAAGCGTTGTCTTGTCGCGGCATGAATGCTTCTCGAGTCTTCTGCACATTTTCACCATATTCTTCTGGCGCCGCTTTTACTGCGTGTTGTGCACTACGGTTGTCTCTATCTATCTCGCGCTCAACCGGGACTGCAAAAATGTCTGCCTGCATAGTCTCGTCTGCGCTTGGCGCCGTATTTCCTAGCTCATGCGTGTCTTCCATGATTTTTTTCACTGCTGTACGTAATTGGTTTATGTTGGCATCTTGATCAAAATATACGTTTTGCCTACGCAATATGTAGCTAAGTTCACTTTTGGTTTTCGCTCTTATGTCTGCATTGTTCATCGCAGAGTTTTTTTTTTTTTTTTTTTTTTTGGGCAAACCCCACACCTGATATGTAAACTTTTAATAGCACGGTTTTATTATATGTTCTTCTTTCTTGATCGTCGTATTCGAATGAATGTGTGTTGGCATATCGATACTTGTCGAGGAAAAGTATCGATATATCGAGTACATTGGTATTTCTTATAATACTATCGATGAGTAAATCTTAAACTAATATTCAAATCTTATAAACTAATATTCATATCTTACATATTCATGATTTTTATTGAATAATAACTATTTTTGCATCAAACCATTTCTTATATAATTATTATTTTTGATTTTTATTGTATAATTTTTATTATAATTATTATTCTTGATTTTTATTAAATAATTATTGTATTTGATTAATATTGTATTATTATTCTTGATTTTTATTGAATAATTATTATTTTTATTTTTATTGTATAATTCGTATTATAATTATTATTCTTGGTTTTTATTGATTATCATCCCAGGCCCCACTTAATGCAAAAACAATTTAGTCCCTGTTTTAAACCTATTTCAACGATATTTTGCAGCTCATCGTCTTTCTACAAAGACCAAGAATAGGTAAAAGGATATAAATACAAGATAATAATCATTTGCATAAATATGTCTAAAACATATAAATTTGAGAAAATTTGTTTATTAATTACGTTTTAAAAAGAGTTCGCAAAAGAGAATCTTCATAATAAATTAAGGAAATAAGGTATACAAAGACCTATAAATGCATCATGCTTTCAGATACCAAAGAGAATCTTCATAATAAATTAAGGAAATAAGGTATACAAAGACCTATAATGCTGGTATAAAACGGTAGGAAACATGAGCCCCATTCCATAAGCAATGTTGCGGGCAACATTTATTAGTAAACCGTGTTTTAGTCAAAATTCAATACTTACAAGCAATTTAAAGTTGTTAAAGTTGTAGAAAATGTATTCATCGATGGGATATAGCTGAGGAAAAAAGCTGAGAACTCTATATAGCTTGTAATATTCGACGGAAAATAAATTTTCCAATACCCGGTTCACAACAAATGAGTCCCATTCCATATACAAACATGTTGCAAATTCCTGGGGGAAATGGATGTTATAGAATTGAGAAAGTGTTTGTCATCACAGGCTCTAATGAATGCAGGAACTAGTCAGTATCTGTTTTGAACGATATTTTGCAATTATTTGTCTTCTTACAGATACCAAGAATTGGTACAGGGATCAGGATTTATATACAAGAATCTAATCAAATGCATTAATGGGCAAAAAAAAAAATTGAAATCTAAGACAAGGTCTTTATTAATTACGTTTGAAACAGCTTGAAAAACAGTATCTTTATATAATATTAACGAAATAGGGTATACAAATGCCCATACCCTGGTTGACAACAAATGAGTCTGCAAATACCAGCAACATTGACGTCACAACCTGCGACTTTTGAACATTTTTGTTAAAATCGTGTTTTTGTCAAAACAAAAACATGCAAGTACTTAAAAGTAGTTAATCCTGATTAAAATTGTTTCAGCAATCATATAAAATTATCTGGGCAAAACTGAGAGATCTATATAGCTGGGAATATTCGACGGAAGAAAGAATAACCAAGAATTAGTCGTCATAACCGGTTGACAACAATGATTACCGGCAAAATTAATTGTCATACCCTAGGGAAAAAGATATTATAGACTTGAGAAAATCTTTGTCATCCCAGGCTCCGTGGGTATCAGGATCGAGATAAATATATACAAGACACTCATCATATACATGAATATGTCTAAAAAACCTCAATTTGAGAAAAGGTCTTTATTAGTTACGTTTTATCTTCATATTATATTTATACTTTCAAATAAAATGAACGAAATAGGGTATAAAAAGTATATACACGCATCATGTATGTAAATACCAGCAACATTGCGACTTTTTTTTGTTTAACTATTTTGCTTAAGCCTTGTTTTAGCCGAAATACAATAAAAGCAAGGACTAAAAACTAGCCAATCTTGAAGAAAATTTATTCATAATAAACGGCCTAAAATTATGTGGACAGAACTAAGGGTTTTAGTTAGCTAGAATTATTCAACGGAATAATCTCTTTCCTTTTTTTGTTTTGACCTATTCCGCTAAAACCTTTTTTTAGACAAGATCCAATAAAAGCAAGTATTTAAAATAATCCAGTTAAGTAAGAAATTGATTCATCAATCGTATAAAACAATGTGGACATGGCTAAATGGAATATCATAATCGAGGAATATGGTTTCTAATCCATGACGGAGAACGATTAACCTATTATAAGCCAAGGGGGGATTTAAATTTTCCACCGAAAATAATGAAAATTTAATCATTTTAGCGCAGTTCAGGTGGAGTTCGTGGGGTTTTTTGCAAGTTAAAGGGAAGGATAGGATGGATCTACAAGAAGAATTTACAATCGTTAATAGTTTTCGCTATTTACCTCAAGTAGCTGAACTATTTAAATAGAGGGGGCATAAGTAAGATAAGTTCGGTTTTTTCATCATACGAGACGGTATATTGTAGTTGAAGAGCATAAACAGCAATTGCCGTAGCAAGAAAACAAATCAAGTATTTAAAACAAACCAGTCAAGTAGAAAATTGATTCCTTAATCGGATAAAAGTATGTGGGCAGTGCTAAATGTTCTTTTAGATAGTAATATTCCACAGAATATCAAAAACGAGGAATATGTAAAATAGAACTTGAATTCGTTATATTTTGAAAATGAGCCGGTATGTTTCGGTATATTTGTGAGGGTCGGACCGTATATTTTATTGATAAATCCGCGGTCACACGATCTTGTGTGAAAAAGTCTACGAGGAGAGGTGTTGGTGTAGGAATTATTTAATTATTTCTGCGGCAAAAGAGTTAAAAAGTATATAAAATGTCGATGATTTCTGCACGCTTGTCGTCGTCGGTCGCGCGCACCTTGCCCAAGTCGGCCGCACAGGTATTAAAAACTGAAAAACAGCCACGGCGAAAAATTTGCATATAGAAGTTATACATAATCCCACCCAATTGCCGAGAGAATTGGCAAAGAAAAAGTTCAGCCTAAGTTGAAATGGATTATAAAGCATTGTCGGAGGAGACTCCCCAGTAGCGACCAGCGGATCGCTTGGTTTTTCAGCGTTTTGGCGAAGAATTTGTGTTACGCAATTCGGCAAAAATCATAAACGGCCGGATAATGGCTCCTCTGTTACATAACTATCGCTAAGATGTCTAGGAACTTGAAATTGCAATTTGGTAGCTAATCGCATAGTAATAGTGACTAGAAACGCGCAAGGTGCATTTTTTCTGTAGAAATATTACATATGTAATTTTGGGTATGTCTGCTTCGCCATCGGCTCGTTGGCAGTACCCAAAAGTGTGAGGTTATGTGCAAGGCAGCAGGTGTGCGGAGACTAGAATTGGTATAAAAAAAACCGTAGAGTTTCGTGAATCTATTATTCGTGGGTAAAAAACCACAAAGCAGATGAAAAGCTGGTGTCCCTCGTGTAGTGGTTACTCAACTACGACACATCCCCTCCGCACACATTTGCCTTACATAAGCGAAACTGTTAGTAATTCCGGAACTCGATTCGATTGCTATTCTCTTCCAGATTGCCTGCAAGGTTGCGTACCCAGCTTCCACTCTCGCTGCCCGTAAGTTCCATGTTGCCAGCACACAGCGCAGCGCGGAAATCTCTTCCGTCCTGGAGGAGAGAATCCTGGGCATTTCGCCCAAGGCCGATCTGGAGGAAACCGGTCGTGTACTGAGCATTGGTGACGGTATCGCTCGTGTCTATGGCCTGAACAACGTGCAGGCCGATGAGATGGTGGAGTTCTCCTCCGGTTTGAAGGGCATGTCCCTCAACTTGGAGGCCGACAATGTCGGTGTGGTCGTCTTTGGTAACGACAAGCTGATCAAGCAGGGCGATATTGTCAAGCGTACTGGCGCCATTGTCGATGTCCCAGTCGGTTATGAGCTGCTGGGTCGCGTTGTCGACGCTCTGGGTAACGCCATCGACGGCCTGGGCGCCATCGACACCAAGGACCGCTTCCGTGTCGGCATCAAGGCCCCCGGCATCATTCCCCGTGTGTCTGTGCGCGAGCCCATGCAGACCGGAATCAAGGCTGTGGACTCTCTGGTGCCCATCGGTCGTGGCCAGCGTGAGCTGATCATCGGCGACAGGCAGACTGGGTAAGTGGTGAAGAGCTCTACCCACAGTTTCTCCAACTGACTCTGTAACCCGACCGCTCTTGCAGAAAGACTGCTCTGGCCATTGATACCATCATCAACCAGAAGCGTTTCAACGACGCCCAGGAGGAGTCCAAGAAGCTTTACTGCATCTACGTTGCCATTGGCCAGAAGCGTTCCACTGTCGCCCAGATGCTGAAGCGTCTGACTGACGCCGGCGCCATGAAGTACACCATTATTGTGTCTGCCACCGCTTCGGATGCCGCTCCCCTGCAGTATCTGGCTCCCTACTCCGGTTGCGCCATGGGCGAGTTCTTCCGCGACAAGGGAAAGCACGCTCTGATCATCTACGACGATTTGTCCAAGCATGCCGTCGCATACCGTCAGATGTCACTGCTGCTGCGTCGTCCCCCAGGTCGTGAGGCCTACCCCGGCGATGTGTTCTACCTTCACTCCCGTCTCTTGGAGCGTGCCGCCAAGATGTCCCCCGCCATGGGAGGTGGATCCCTGACTGCCCTGCCCGTTATTGAGACCCAGGCCGGTGATGTGTCCGCCTACATTCCAACCAACGTCATTTCGATCACTGACGGCCAGATCTTCTTGGAAACCGAGTTGTTCTACAAGGGTATCCGTCCCGCCATCAACGTCGGTCTCTCTGTCTCCCGTGTCGGCTCCGCTGCCCAGACCAAGGCCATGAAGCAGGTTGCCGGCTCCATGAAGCTGGAGTTGGCTCAGTACCGTGAGGTCGCTGCCTTCGCCCAGTTCGGTTCTGATTTGGATGCCTCCACACAGCAGCTGCTGAACCGTGGTGTGCGTCTGACCGAGCTGCTCAAGCAGGGACAGTATGTGCCCATGGCCATTGAAGATCAGGTGCGTAGCCCATTGATGCACCCTGTGCGATGTGTCTCTAATCTCTTCTTCCATTCAAGGTTGCTGTCATCTACTGCGGCGTGCGCGGTTGCTTGGACAAGATGGACCCCAGCAAGATCACCAACTTCGAGAAGGAGTTCTTGCAGCTCATGAAGACCAGCGAGCAGGGTCTTCTCGACACCATTGCCAAGGAGGGCGCTATCTCTGAGGCCACCGATGCCAAGCTGAAGGATATTGTTTCCAAGTTCTTGGCCACCTTCCAGGGTTAGAAATTGTAACATCAGTCAACCGCGCGGCTTAACATCTTAGATGCGTCGGAGAGATTACCCTAAAAGCAAGATCAATAAAGTAGAATATTGTCTAAGTCGAAAGTGCCCTAACAATTTCATTACTGCCCATTGCCGCGCGCAGATCTAATAATCAAGAATAACATCATAAAGAAGCCTACACTACAACTTAAGATAAACCAAATTATACAAAACAAAAGAAACCCCTTTTGCGCATTCATGTTTTCCTGCGTTTGCAGCCAGCTCCGTGCCCCGACACGTCGTCCAACGCCACAAAAATGCCACAAATCTTGGGAGAGAGGGAGAGCAAGCGGAAGGCGGCGGACGGGGCACGGAATGGACGGATCCAGTTTCGAATTTCAGCGACATCCGTGTGGTTCTTCCAACCATATGATAATGATAATGATAATCCTGCATTGTTCTTCTACCCTAAAAAATTGTGTAATCAATATTTTAAATATTGTAATCGAGAATAGTCGAATACTGTCTGTGGATGATTGTGAAACGATGATGAAATAAAAACGATAATAAATTATACTTTAAACGAAGAACTATCAAAGGAGCTACATTTATTTCATTCTTTGAAGGATTACACCTTTTGATTGGTATTGTTCGTAGCCAAAAGATTCTGGGAAAACTCAATGTAGTCTTATTTAAATTTTGCCACATACAAGGAGATCGCAAAGAGATTCTCCTAATAATAAGAATAAGTAGAGGGCGATAATAATATATCCCTGTGCTCTTTGCGTATGAGTATCAAAGAATACAGGGCCTGCCAATTAAGGATCATCTTTTACTTGCATTTATTCTTATGAGAGTTTTATAAATTAACCAATTAACTTTCCTTCCAGTAGTCTTTGCTATTCAACCTTTTGTTTAGCTTGATCAAAAGTCTAGAATTCGGAATATTCCACCAAATCTTTTGTCAAGCCAATAATATGAGGAGATATAATCTTATAAAGATTATAAGTACTATGGACTACTTCGCTCTCAGCTGATCCATCAGCAGCTGCTCTTCCCCTGTCGAAAGATGTTCCGTCTTTTGCATAACCTCCCTCTAACCTGACGCCCGGCCACGCCGGGCACGCCTGAGGCAGCGACTGTCACGAGCTGTTCCAGTGGTTCAGTGGTGGTTCATGCTCTGCATATTTCTCTACCAGCGACCCAGAAACGAGAGCAAGGAAACCTAAACGCCTGTGCCCTTCCTGAAACTGAAACAAACCCCCAAATTATACGAATTGGAGTTTTTATGACACGGCGGTGGCATGGCATCCAAAATAAAATATGAGCGGAGGCAAAATCAGAGCCATACAAATGACACTGATTAAAATACATTACTCTGTCGGGCCTACACGCTCCTCTCTTCCGCTCTCTTTTTATATACATATGTACATATCTCTTCTCCTTTGTGCTTGTGTGCTCTGCCCCCCTCGGCCAGACGGGGTCTACTTTATTTTTATTGCATTTGTTTGACCGTAAAAGTGTCGAAATTAATGAGAGCCATAAAACCGTCAAACTTAAATTTCGAACAGGCGCACAGCAAATCCAGAAAGTGGAGAACGGAATGGCATGGGCACGGAACAACGGTTCGGTCTGGAAGCGACGAATGAAGAGACCCATGCACACAGTGACACCCCGCACACACGCAAACACACACAGAGACACGTGCGAGCAATGTGCTTAGGCAATTACCGTTTCCAATGGAACGACACAGCAGCATAATGGAAAAGAAACGATATTAGAAATGAAGCGGTTGGCAGAAGGAAGGGAAAGCAGAAGACAAAAAACTGACCTGTGATCGGGAAGGTGACCTTTTCCACCTCTGTGTGTTCAGGAGCATTGATAAGCCAGGACAATGGAAAGGGTCTGTCTAGCGCCTGCCTGAGATTTCGTTCTCACAGTTGGAATCAGCTGCCGCTACCGGCCTCGGAGATTGAGGATACATGCATACGTACATACATACATATGTCAAAAAAGGTCCAACAATTGCGTACTTTTTAAAATTATACAATACAAAACTTTATTTGCCACGACATTCGCTGGAAAAAATTGTGTTTTTCCTTGCTTAAATTATGCAATTAAATAATTTGTTAGATGTGCGAAATCGATTACATATATTATGCCTAGATTATAAAGTCGCAGCTCAGGATTTGGAAGAATATAATATTTTTGCACAATTTTTTGGATTTATATTTAATGCATTAAACGAACACAATTTCCAATCAAATTGAATGATAAAAATAGTCTATCGCATGGGTATAATATATTAGATAGTATATGTACTTTGAGAGACAACGCCGATATGTTCAGCCAGCAAATGTACTCGTTGCCCACTCACACACCTGGCTCTCAGTGTCCTTGTGTATTGTGTATTGCGGTTTGTGCTCGTCCACTCTCTCTCACTCTAGAGGTGTGCCCTTACGGGGAGGAGCAGGAGTTCCAGTTCCGGTTCATGATCCCTCCCACTCAGCGGCCACCTTGCCAAGGGGCTGAAGCAGCCGCTCGAGTTGGAGGAACCGAACCATAATCAAGTAAAGAATGCCTTTGTCGTTGATCGCATCGGGGCGGCCATGACACAAACGCGGGACGCACAGCAGAGAGACCCTGATTTTCTACGATTATTATAAATGTAGGCGCTAAAAATTTAAAAAATGAAAACAAATTAAACTAAACTAAATATTTGGGGGCATTTGTGAGGGGATGTGAAGTGGGCCCAGACTACTTCTTCAGGCTCTGGCCCACAATGGAGTCCATCAGGGGGCCGCTCAGCTCGGTTCTGAGCGCGATCTTCTGGAACTTGTTGCCCTGGTACTTGTTGAGGATGGCCTTCAGTTTGGCCTGTGGTGCATCGCGCGCCAGCTTGGCGATCTGTCGAGTGATGGGCCTCAAGTGCGTGGCCGTGTAGCGAGAGTAGTAGGCCAGCGTCGGTGTCCAGTGCTTGTCGTTGAAGCCAGTGCTGGCACGGTAGTTGCCATTGAGCAAGTGGAGCGACAGAAACAGCGAGGCTGCTGCAATCTGAAAGAAGCATGGAAAACATTATGACATTACATGATTGAAGTCTGTGTGCCGAACCCACCTCTGACGGCTTATAGCTAGCCAAATCGTAGTCGAACGAAGCCAATTCCACAAAATACTTGGACATGGCGTGGTGCTCATCCTCTGCCCCAGCGGCCTTTGAGTAGCGCCGAAGGAAATGGATCGGGAGCGGACGCGACAGATTACAATCGATGGCCTTGAAAATCTGCAGCTCCATCATGCGGATCTCCCGGGCCGAGTAGGTGTCATCGGTAATGAAGACAAAGTCGTTAATGGCTGGCGGGTAGAGCTCCTCGTATTTGGTGGCAATGAAGAGGGCCGTCACACCCACCAGCTGCAGATTGCTGCGCTTCGTATTCTTGACCACCTGCAGATAGCGATCGATGATGGCCACGGCCAGCTGGAAGGTCTCGGCAGCCAGATGGAACTGCAAGTGCACCTCGTTGATCCAGTCGATCAGCACTGCGCGCATCTTGTGGGAGACCTCCTTCTGCCCGGCCAAGTGATCGTTGTGAATCGGCTGCTCGATCTCCACCTTGTACAGATAGTCGTAGATATCGTTGACATACTCTGAAACGAGCACGAGGTTATCCTTGTCGTGGGCATCGATGTCTTCGATGCCGGCCAATCGCTTGCTGGACAAGGACATTGAAGGCTGAATGGTTGTCGATGGCTTCAGTATGGCACCCCTGACGGTGCTTTCGCTCCTGACCAGACCGATGACATCCTTCTTGATGGCCACAGATGGCTCTTTCTTGAGCACGGCCACAGGCTCCTTCCTCAGACCGGCCACACCCATCACTGGTTTGCCCATTGCAGCCCACAGCTTGGTCAGGGATTTCTTGGACAGATTGCTGTCCTCGCGACGCAATGTGGGCTCAGGCGCATTTACCTGATCGGTGGAGCCGGTCTCCGACTTTGGCTTGACTGTAACTGTTTGGGATTCGGATATGGTCTTGGAATTGATTGGCAATCGATACTTACGCTTGCTGGTCGCCTCAGCGGCCGCCTTGTCGTTACGGATCAGGGTGCTGGCCGAGACCTGACGGGTGAGCAGAACACCCGAGGGGGCGGTATGGGTGCGTACAGAGTTGGCACGCATCAGTGCCGCCACTCCACCCTCAGTGGGCTTGGCCAGCACGGCACCGTTGACATTGCTGGCACCCACGGGCTGCTTCTTCCAGTGCGTGTCCACGCAGGCCTTGGCGTTGCGCAACACATTCGGCAGCTTCGATTCTTTCAATCTGCAAGGAGAATCGAAACGGTCCGCAATAAGCAAGCGGTTGCACTGGAATGGGAACTGCACTTACTCTTTCTGGGCCACATCTTTGGCGGCAATGGCGCGGTTCAACCCGCGGTTCTGCAGATCGCCCAAAGCAGCACGTTTTGTGGTTGCCTCATTTGAAGGCACTGTCAATTTCTTAAGTTGGACCTGGTTTATATTCTCCGAGGCATTCTACAAAAACAATTTATATCCATTTACTAAAATACATTAAATGGCAATGGCCGGCGGCCATTTTTGCAAAGAACCGTAATGCTCCGAGATTTAGTGGGTAATACTAGAGAGTGATAAGCGGTAAAAGTACCGCAATTGTAAAAGTGCGCCAAAATGCACCCGCGGCTGGCATGGAAAAAACAACAAAGCGATTGACAAACGGAACATTCTCACCCTCTCTCTCTTTCTCTCTTCCTCTCTTCACACTCTCTCATTCCCTTCTGATCTTTGCTGCCGATGCAGCAATGGCGTCCCTGCGTCGCTATCGGCCCTTTTCTATCATGTCGCTATGAAAATTATTAAACATTAGAAAACTTACCTCATCCCCGCGCATTTTCAATGTGCCGACCATTTTGACTGGGTTTTTAAACAAATGTACAATTAACACACACGAAGCGACGCTTTAGTTATCTTTTCCTTGTTCTAGTTAGCGCGTCGATTTGAATTCGAAACGCAAATTGTTTTTCAGTCACCGACTTATATGTGAGCGATTTTAAGTTATTTGATAATATAATTTACAATTGTTAAGTCGAAAGTGACTAAGTTTCTGATTTTTTTCTGTCAAGAGTCGGGCTCTGCCGCACGAAGCGAAGCGAAGATTGCAGTTTGAATTTGAAAGGCTATGCAAGTGCTACTTGGGTCTGGGAATATCGATATAAGGAGTCTCCGCTTATCGATGTTTTCGTGCGATAAGCGGAACGAAAAGAACGTAAAAAGTCGTACTTTAAATTTGTATATCGGTGATATCTAGCTTCATTTTATAGACTCATAGACTTGGTAAGCATTGGATATTTCCCAGTGAATTTATTTATAAAATATACCGTCTGACCCTCAGAAATAGACCGAAAAATACCGTATGATTTTAAAAATATACCGTAAATATACTGACGAATTCAAGGTATATTTTTCGAAGTTTGCCCACTTCAGCGCCCTTTATTTAAATAGTTCAACTATTGTAAATTCTTCTTGTAGATTCATGCCATTTTTCATCTGAACGTAAAATAAAAAAACAATAACTTTCACCTGAACTGCGCTAAAATTGTTAGATTTTCATTATTTTCGGTGGAATATTAAAATACCCTTATAATAGGCTTGGGAGGAGTATTGTTCCTTATCGGAAATTCCGTCTCCCAGGTCTACGTAACCAATTGCTCGGTCAACATTGGCAAGATAGCATACTTCTGGTTGGATGATCATTTCATCAAAAATTAGTGCACAATTTCTGGGACTCTCATCCATTTTTTGTACAAGTTTCTTCAACTTTTCAATATGTTCGCCTTGAAAGCCAGGCTCAAGTACTTGGAGCGGCGGCGAAACACTTTGTTTTTCTTCATGAGCCCTGTTCGTGCTCATTGATTTAAGCTGAGAAATTTCTTTCTCTAAATCATTTATTTTTTGTAAATAATTTTTACTATCTTCACTTTGGACAGTGAATGCGTGCAATTTTTCATGCTGATTTGTAATTTCCTCTTTTAGGGAAATATTTTCCTCATTTAGGGCTTTACATTTCTTTTCCAGAAATTCATAGCCGGATTCTTGAGAAGAATATGTATCTTCATTGTACTTGATATCAATATTATCTATTGATTGATCGGCAGTTTTGTTTTCAATATCTTCTATTGAAACAATGCCTTTTTTTGCCAATTGCTGAGCGAGTTCTCAAGCAATGGCTTATGTCCTAAATTAACAAAAATTTAAATAAAAGTAATTAATAACATTTTAATATGTTTGAATAAAGTACAATAGCTGCTGCGGACGCAACTCTACATTTATACCCGATAACTAGTCATTATGGACAAAGAGTGCGTGCGAGGGAGACAGAAAATCAGTCTGAGCGTGACGTCGGGCGCTGCGTAGCCACTGTAAATTGATTTGTTACTTTTGGCTATAACAGTAATCCGATCTTATTTTTAATTTTCTCCTATCTTTAAAATTGTGGTTGCCACAGATTTTCGTTGTTTAAGGCTGCGGAAGGTGGTGGGGCGTAAGTTTGAAACAAACTCGTCAAGGTACGATATATTAGGAGTGTGGATCAAAAATTTGGTTGCTCTAGAGTTTATAGAGAGAACTGAGAACTAGGGCGCTCTCATAGGGACGGACAGACTAATAAAACTAACTAGAAACTAACTTACCCAAATTTTCGGTTGGGAGACTTCCTGCTCGAAGCCTCCCGTTCAAAATATGTACATTCCTCCTTGAAATGCTGCGCATACTCGGGAGCGTGTGTTGTAGTAAATCGATATGTTTAGGTTGATTGAAATGATTTCATACATTTATCACCCATCCTCGGAATAGCGAAAGATTTTATATCGCCACTGCAGCCTTTTACCAAGCACTTGTCAGTTTTGCTGGAATATGAAAAAATTATTATTATTATTAGAAAAAATTGTAAAATAAAATTTTGTTTAAGGCAGAAAAAAAAAGAGTTAAAAAAAAGGAGAAAAGGAGACTGCACTTGCACCCGGTTGTATTGGAACTAATAAAGTTTTTGTTCCCAACAGAAAATTTACAAAATATTGTAAGGGTGAATACGCTCACTAAAGCTGTGGTTTTAAGGAAAAAAAAAATGAATTTTTGGGGAAAAAATAAATTTTTGGGAAAAAAATAAGTATTGGGATAAAAAGGAAAGGAAGGCCCCAATAATAACAGCTTATGCGGACGACATAAGCATACTTATTACGGGTGTTTGCCCATCGACCCTCAGCTCACTAATGCAACGAACACTCAGGGAGATACGCGAGTGGGCGGAAGAAGTAGGACTCAGTATCAACGCGGACAAGACGGACCTCATCCTCTTTACCAAGAGGTACAAGGTACCGATATGGACCCCCCGAAGATCAATCAAACTAGGCTAACCCCAAAAACACAAGTCAAATACCTGGGCACAGTACTGGATAGTAAACTGGCATGGAAACCCAATGTATTGGAAAGGGTGAAGAAGGCCACCATTGCGCTTTATGCATCCAAGAAGATGCTCAGCAGCATGATTGGGGCCTATCTCCGGCTCTGATGCATTGGATTTACATCTCGGTGGTGCGACCAAAATTGCGCAAAAAGTGAGTAAAGAACAAGTGAACAAAAATGAACAAGTGAACAAAAAAGAACAAGTGAGCAAAAAAGAACAAGTGAACAACAAAGAACAAGTGAACAACAAAGAACAAGTGAACAACAAAGAACAATTGAACAAAAAAGAACAGCTTGGAAGGAACATGTTCAGTTGCTCACTTAAGTGAACAACTCTTTTTTGTTCACTCACTCATGAGCAACACAACACTAGTCTCGTCCCTTAGAAGAAAAACGAGGGGGAACGTTGTGAGTTGCTGCGGAGACCGCAACTCTACATTTATACCCGATACTTAGTCAGTATGGCTCTCCTCTGGCAGACGCCGCTAATATTAAACGACACGACACGTGCGAGAGAGACAGAAAATCAGTCTGAGCGTGACGTCGCCGCTGCGTGGCCACTGCAAATTGATTTCCTGCTTTTGGCTACAAAAATGATCCGATCTCTTCCAGATTCAGCAATCTGATAGATATGGTCATTATCTATGTTTCTGTGTTTTTAGTTTTCTCGAATGTGCAATATTGTGGATGCAACAGATTTTTGTCCTTTGGGGGGGCGGAAGGGGGTGGGTCGAAATTCTGAGATATACGTTTTATAGTGAGATTTAACAGAAGTGCGGATACCAAATTGGGTTACTCTAGCCTTAATAGTCTCTGAGATTTGTGGATGCCCCAGATTTTCGTCCTTTGCGGGAGCGGAAGGGGGTGTGGCGAAATTTGGACACGAAACGGTCAAGGTCCGATATCACAGGAGTGTGGATACCAAATTTAGTTGCTCTGGCTCTTATATGTTCTGAGATCCTTCAACTCATATTTTGCAATTGGCAAAACCGACCATGAAACCTGTGTGTTAGAGAGAGACAGAGCGAGAAAGAATGAAATTGTTTTCTTGATTCTGACTATAATAATTATACGATCTGGTTGAGATTTTACATTCTAGAACATATAGTCATCCTCTACGATTCTGCGTTTTTGGTTTTATCGTATCTTTAAAAATCTGGATGCCACAGATTTTCGTCCTTTGTGGGGGCGGAAGTGCGCGGGGCGAAGTTTTGAAATATTTTTGTAGCAGTGACATATCACAGAAGTCTGGATCCAAAACATCGTTGCTCTAGCTCTTATAGTCTTTGAGCACTAGGCGCTGAAGGGGACGGACGGACAGACGGACAGACAGACAGGGCTCAATCGACTCGGCTATTGATGCTGATCAGGAATATATATACTGTATGGGGTCGGAAACGATTCCTTCTGGACGTTACACACATCCACTTTTACCACAAATCTAATATACCCCAATACTCATTTTGAGTATCGGGTATAAAAATGCATGTCCGTTGCCAAGTTATACAAATAATATTGGAAATGCAATAAATCAAAAGGAAATTGCACATTGCACACACAAATTTCACTGGCACGCACATATTCCACGCATAAATTTCACCCTAAAAATTCACGCACACATTTTACCCAAAGGAAAATTGCATAATTGCATTCGGCTCTATCGGATTCCGATGTCTTGTATTCAAAACCCAACAGACAAAAAATTTAAAAAATTAAAGAGTAAGTAAGTAAGTAAGTATATTTTATTAATGTTTTTATTTAAATATTTTTTTATACTTTCAGATGCCTCAGGCAATATATTTCGTAAATGGTGCCCGAGGACGCGGTGCCCACTATGCCCAAGGTGCCCGTGGAGGTGGAGGGCGTGCCCACGGCTCCCAAGGAGGGCTAAACCGCCGTAAGCCGCCCGTGCTGCCTCACCGGTCCGTGCTGCCTCACCGGTCCGTGCTGCTCCACCGGCCCGTGCTGCCCCACCGGTCCGTGCTGCCCCACCGGCCGTTGCTGCTCCACCGGCAGCCGCTGATGAGGCCCCGCAGGACTCTCAATGCTGTATTCATTGTACATTCAAGAAAAATGAATAATAAATAAAGAATATACGAGGGGGAACGTTGTGAGTTGCTGCGGACACCGCAACTCTACAGTTATACCCGATACTTAGTCAGTATGGCTCTCCTCCGGCAGACGCCGCTAATATTAAACGACACGACAAAGAGTGCGTGCGAGGGGACAGAAAATCAGTCTGAGCGTGACGTCGGGCGCTGCGTAGCCAGTGCAAATTGATTTGTTCCTTTTGGCTATAAAAATTATCGGATCGGGTCCAGATTCAGCAATCTGATAGATATGGTCGTTATATATGATTCTGCGTTTTTAGTTTTCTCGAACGTGCAATATTGTGGATGCAACAGATTTTCGTTCTTTGTGGGGGCGGACAGGGGTGGGGCGAAATTCTGAGATATACGTTTTATAGTGAGATCTAACAGAAGTGCGGATACCAAATTTGGTTACTCTAGCCTTAATAGTCTCTGAGATTTGTGGATGCCCCAGATTTTCGTCCTTTGCGGGGGCGGAAGGGGGTGTGCTGCGGAGACCGCAACTCTACATTTATACCCGATACTTAGTCAGTATGGCTCTCCTCTGGCAGACGCCGCTAATATTAAACGACACGACAAAGAGTACGTGCGAGAGAGACAGAAAATCAGTCTGAGCGTGACGTCGCCGCTGCGTGGCCAATGCAAATTGATTTCCTGCTTTTGGCTACAAAAATGATCCGATCTCTTCCAGATTCAGCAATCTGATAGATATGGTCATTATCTATGTTTCTGCGTTTTTAGTTTTCTCGAATGTGCAATATTGTGGATGCAACAGATTTTTGTCCTTTGGGGGGGCCGGTAATCATTGTTGTCTAGGGTTTAAAATTAATTTTGCCGGTAATCATTGTTGTCAACCGGCTATGACGACTAATTCTTGGTTATTCTTTCTTCCGTCGAATATTCCCAGCTATATAGATCTCTCAGTTTTGCCCAGATAATTTTATATGATTGCTGAAACAATTTTAATCAGGATTAACTACTTTTAAGTACTTGCATGTTTTTGTTTTGACAAAAACACGATTTTAACAAAAATGTTCAAAGGTCGCAGGTTGTGACGTCAATGTTGCTGGTATTTCCAGACTCATATAAATCGTGATCCCTTTACCAATTCTTGGTCTCTGTAAGAAGACCACTAATTGCAAAATATCGTTTAAAATAGATACTGACTAGTTTCTGCATTAATTAGAGCATAGGATGACATATATTTTCTGAGTTCTATAACATCCACTTCCCCCAGGGTATGTGTGCATGGAATTAGCAACATGTTTGTGTATGGAATGGGACTCATTGCTGTGAACCGGTTATTACCGATTCTACCCGATTCAAATAAATACCAAAATATACGGTCTCATTTGAAAAAATATACTGACGAATTCAAGTTCTATTTTACATATTCCTCGTTTTTGATATTCCGACGAATATTACTAGCTAGATAGAACATTTAGCCACGCCCACATAATTTGATTAATGAATCAATTTTCTACTTAGCTGGCTTCTTCTAAATACTTGCTTCTATTGGATTTCTATATAAAGTTAAAAATGAAATTTAATAGATTGATGAAATTGACAAAATATACCGTTATATACCCTCTTTCATTTAATTAATAATAAAATTATTTTTCAAGCTGATGTGAAACATACTTTTACCCCATTCATGCATTGATATATTATTGATATAATTGATTTGATTATTTTTTACAAACTTCTATACGAAAGAGCATCATAAAAAATATAAATGCCAAGTAATTGAACAATAAATCTATACTGAAAACAACAAAATGTTTTTTTTAAGAATACCCCTACTGCTACAATTCGTCTATAGATAGAAGAAACAAACTGACTATCGATATCAAATTTAAATTTTAACGCTCTTGAATGATAAGAATTTGTATTTTCTTCGTATGCTTGTTAAATTAGCCATCGATTTGATTGAAGGCTTGTTAGTGGTTCTGACAGTGTGTGATTTATCGTTGCCACAGGCTGTTGCATCAGCCATTGATTGCATCAATTAAAATCTGATCACTTCAATTGGCGTCTTGTCCGATTGTTTGTTGCTCTGTTATGTACCTTTGTATTTGCATTCGCTGATTTAAGATTTCCTGTACAACATCAAATCTGCGTGGCGGAAATGCAGCATAATTCTTGCCTTCTTGCTATCCGACCTGTTGCTGTGATGATCAGTGTCAAGTTTTCGTCTGCTCCATCATTTTCAAGCACTTGACCACAAAAACAATTGCCGCCTGTTTTTTTTTGCCAGTTCTTTTGTTTTTTTAGCCCTTTGCTTTTTCTTAACGGTCTTCTACTCTTCTGCCGGCGCATTGGCTCATTAGCATACTTCTGCATGTGTTTGTGTGTGTGTGTTTGTAGCGAGAACAGGGAAAAAACCAACACCAAAAAGATTTATGATCGTGCCTGTCTCATCATGTTTTCCGCGCTCTGTGAACATTTCATTCGCAAAAGTGGAGCCGTCGCGGAAGGTCGGTTGGGGCTCGCTCTCGTACAACTCTCCCATAGAGTATTTCTTTCATTCCCGATCGCTGAGAACACTACGATAAATCCTTCATATTGTGGATCTCTGATGGCGGATCCATTGAGTGCGCATTGACCACCGCCAAATTGTTTATAAACGTTTCAGTTGTGAGTGTGATTTGCATATGGGAAATATACAAGCATATGAAAAATAGCCAATAAAATTAAACACCATTTGGACGAAAGAGCGTTATGCTTCAGAGACTATGATCTGTGTGTGTGCGCTTAATTGTGCTCTGGCTCTGGCTCTGGAGCAGACATAGAGGAGAAGCGCTAAGCGCCTTCACTTTTCACTCGTTCAAGAAACCATTTGTAATTTTCCCCCGTTGAAATTATTCGCAGACCAAAAAGAAAATGTAACTCCAAGCGAATCACCAGCAACAAATTATGAAATTAGGCTGCAAAGCCAAGGAATACTATTTGTATTTGCAATTTGTGCAACATTCGCCACTTGCTATTGTGTGGCGAGCTACCCAAAGTACAAAAGAGTATTACAACGAAAATTACATCGTTAAGACAGTCTCAGCAATGGTATCTAATCGCCGATGGGTCTGTCATAGTTGGATCTTAATAGGTCTGACCACCTTGGTCTGTGTAGCCCCCACAACTATGATGATGACTCCCAACCATCCACCCAGTCCCACTCCCCCTCCTCCGTCCACATTGAGCTACGCCGCAAGAGGAGCTTGCAGTGGAATGGCATTGAGGTGAGTCGTCGTGATTGATATCAATATTTTCATTGTCTTACTGTCGTACGATATGCCATACATCATACGATTAACTCATATAACCCGAACAGGTGATCATCATATATGTAGAAAAGAACAAAAAACTGCCACATTGACAGAACATTGAAGGCAACAAAATTACACATGAACAAAATAAAAAATAGAGGGTTGTCCAAGCTTCAGATACTCTGTCAAATCGATTACCACGGTGGTAACTACTAGTGTTGGGTTGTTCATGAACGAACGAACAAAAATGAACTATTCATGGAAGTGAACGAACTGAATAAGTTCATCTTATTCGTTCATATTCGTTCATCGTTCTTTTCCGTTCGTTCTTCTTGTTCATCGTTCTTTTTTGTTCATCTGTCGTTCTTTTTTGTTCATCGTTCGTTTTCGTTCGTTTTTGTTCCTCATGTTCGCTATGTTTGAGCTGGTATGGCAGCTCTTTTTGTTTTGCTGATTTCGTTTTGTTCGCTATTTTTGAGTTGGTATGGCAGCTCTTTTCACATTTTGTTGTGGCGGACTCTGGCAAGAAAGTTGAAAAGAAATTTAAACTGTTTTGAAATGTCGCTTAAACGTAAATTTAGTGCTTTATGGAATCACTTCGATGCCATAGATGACAAAAAGGCAAAGTGCAAGTACTGCAAGTCGGATTTGAGTATAGCCGGAGGTTCACAGAGCAATTTAACACGGCATTTGAAGTTGAAACACCCAGCTTCTCTCGATGAAATTGAACGACAAGGAAGTACTGAAGCCAGTTATTTTGCCGCCACAACATCGCAGCAAGAAATAACTGCATTTGTTCAGAAGCCACCGACAGCGCGTAAAAGTGAGCAATTAGACACACAGTTAGTGCGAATGATTTCCAAAGGCCATCATGCTCTCCGGATCGTGGAGGAGCCGGATTTTAAGAAGCTGATAGAGGACGTTTCAAATTGCCCTGGATATAAGTTGCCCACACGTAAAACGCTGTCTAATGTGAAACTTCCAAATATACACAGTGAGTTAATTGCCAATGTGAAAGAGAAGATAGCATCTGCATCTGGAGTTTGTCTAACAACTGATGGATGGACATCGCTCACCAGTGAGAGTTACATAGCTGTAACCGCACACTTCATAGACAAGACGAATATGGAACTATCTTCGCATATGCTAGCTTGTGAAGCGTTCGGTGAGAGGCACACAAGCCTCAATCTTTGCTCTTTTCTTCAGAGTGTTGCAGCTGATTGGAAAATTTTAGATAAAATTACTGCAATTGCATCAGACAATGCTGCCAATATCGTATCAGCGATAAAATTGGGAAATTGGCGCCATATTCCATGCTTTGCCCACACTTTGAACATCATTGTACAAAAAGCACTGGGACCAATTGACAGTGTAAGGGTCAAAGCAAAGGCAATTGTAGAATTTTTCAATCGCAGCTCATCCGGATTCAAGAAGCTCAAAGAAATTAATAGCCAATTAAATCTGCCCCCCCCCCCCCCCCCCCCTTTAGCTGACACAAGATGTGCCTACACGTTGGAACTCAACATACAAAATGTTTCAGCGCTTGTCTATTTTAAAAGATGGAGTTATGGTGGTCATTTCCCTTCTACGCCCTGAACTAGTACTGACCCAGGCAGAATGGGAAATTATTGATGGTGTATTGCCAGTGCTGAAGCCATTTTCTGAAATAACAACTGAAATTTCAGCAGAGAAAAATGTCACCTTATCAAATGTTATTATAATGGCCACATTGCTGCATCAATCCATAGCCAAAGCTATTCCAAAAGATGATTTTCTACGAGCAGTCGTAGAAAAAGTCAAAGATCAGTTGACCGTACGTTTTGGGGATTTGGAAAATAATATTTTGTATGCAGAGAGCACCATACTAGACCCAAGATTTAAAAAACGGGGTTTTAGGTCCGATGAATGCTTTGAAAAAACAGTTGCAGCTCTACAATGTAAGATCGCTCAAACGGGATTGGTTGATAATGTTGCTGATGATCTGTCTTCACAAATCGAAACCGTCAAAACGTCGCCAACCAAAAGTGGCATTTGGGACGAGTATGACAAGTAGTATAACCAAATAACAAAGCCAAGCTGTAACACGGCTGCTGCCATTAGAGAGGTAGATAAATACCTAGCAGAAGAGAAAGCAGGACCCTTTGATCTGGTGGACGCAGCGAAAAAATGTATATCCACGACTATACGAATATGCGTTGAAACGTCTTTGTTTGGTGGCCACGTCGGTGCCATGTGAGCGCCTATTTTCTGCAGCAGGAGAAATAGTCCGCAAAAGACGAACGCTTTTGACGCCCAATAAGGTTGAAAGCCTTATGTTTTTACATAATAATATGTGAAATACTTAAAAATGGTGTGTATTTTATAGGTTTTAAAATTATAATGGACAACATAAGTAAAATTGATTATTGTTTTTCAGCCCCGACTTCTAAAACATAAAAAATGGAAAACGAGATACTTAATTGAAACTGTTGGTTGTGTCCTAACGATATCAAGTACTAAGTACGAATTAAAATAAATTTAAGAAGTTAAAACGTCAATGAATTGTAGTGCATTATTTACATATAAGCTTAAAACTAGATATGAGACTTTAAAATTGAACTAAGAACAAAAAGACCGATAAACAAAACAGGCCAAAGAACAAAAAAGAACGAACTAAAGGGTCAATGAAAAAAAAGAACGATGAACAAAAAAGAACGATGAACAAAAAAGAACGAACGGAAAAGAACGATGAACAAAAAAGAACGATGAACGAAAAAGAACGAATAAGATGAACAAAAAGGAACGAACTAAAAGAACGACTTAGTTCACTGCATAAAAATGAACGAACGAACTTATTCAGTAAATTGAACGATGTTTACCCAACACTAGTAACTACATATGCATGATATATAACATACAAATTTTAATTTTATTTCTTTCAATTTTTATTTTATTTTATTCGGTTTGAGATAGGCGTGGCAACGGCCGACGCGGTTAATTTCTCCCCCGAACTACTCTACTCTTACAAGTAAGTTCCCAGCACTCCCGACGCTCACTGCTCGTTCTGCAACATTGTTGCGTACCCAAAACTCCGGTGTCGCTGGGCAACATCCCCTGTATAACGGCTGATCTTGTTTTTATATATTTTTTCGATCGATTGTGTTAACTCCTCCTTCACTTAAGTGGAAGACGTCCTCGGATTCCTTTAAGCCGTCAATTAGCACTTGGAGGCCACGTTGGCGTCTGTTTCTCGGAGCCAATCCAGATATTATCGGTCTTCTTACGAGTCCTGATTCCAGTTGGTCGATGTGTCGTAAGTTTCCATTCTTAACCTTTATAAGTACGGAAAGCTCGGTACGTCTTCATGGTTTGTTATGTCGAGGAATGTGGATACTGTTGATCCTGGAGACTTCCTCGCGTAGTTCTGCTTATCGATTTTCTCCACTATGTCGTTTATGATGATTATGCCATCATCGATGCGTGTTACAGGTTCGAGATGGCTGGGCCGAGTTGGACAGTGCGCGATGACACCGGAGTGTAGTTGCTGCGCACAAGTTGTGTAGGGAAGTTTTTTACAGAATGTTGTTGTAAGAGTGGTAGCGCGGTTTCCGATAGCTGTAACATGGTTACCACCGTCGGCAATTTTTCGTCTTCGGCGAAGTTAATTGTGATGCCGTTGTGCTCAACAGGATGATTACAGATTAATCTTACAGAATATATATATATATTTTTTTTTTTTTTTGTTTTTTTTGCAAACTAGGGTAGGCTTAGGAAAGAATTCATTATTAAATAAAACATTGATTTTAGCTTCCTCTATTAAATCAGTAATAGTTAAATTCGTAGAGTGTTCATTAATTATTCTTCTCAAATCGTGAGAGTCTAATACGGAAGGGTTAACAATTCCTATCTTTGCAAGTGTAACTGATAACATTAATGCTTTTAATTCTGAAATAATTATTCTGTTTCTTGAAAGTAATGTCTCATTTGCGATTGTAGGAATTGGTTTCTTAACTCTTCTGTATCCTCTATTATTGTTGTATATTGAATAGTGAAGAGGAATATGAACTCATTATGAACTGATGTCTATCTTAAATTGTCCTTGTGGACCACCCTTCCTTTTATTAGGACCGTTGTCCCCAAGTCTGCCTCGATTTTATTTTCGGTGTACAAAGGTGTCAGTTTGTTTCCTAATCGTTTGTTTGCTTTTACAAGGACTGTGTCACCTACTTGAAACTGTCTATCATGTCCTACTTCATTCAGTTTTTTCATTTGGAGTTGTTGTGCTTTATGAACTCTATTCCTGATTTCCACCTCAAGTTCAGGGGAGGACGAGTGAATTACATCGACCGGACGTTTCTTCGTTACGGAGTGAACTGTGTTATTGTATTCAATAGTTGCTTGAAGTATCGTTTCCACAGTATTTGTAAGCTTCCTTTGGGCTGTTAAACATCTCGCAATGTCATTAAGGGTGCTATGGAATATTTCGACTTGTCCATTGGAAGTACTATGAAGTGGTGGAGCATTTATAATTTGAATGTTATATTGGTTACTTAATAATGATTTTATTGTCTTGGACTTTATTGAAGGTTCGTTATCGCAATAGATCGTCTTGGTGTTCCGGTAAAAATTGATAAGTTGTAAAATTGCTGATTGTATGTGAACTATTGTTCATTATTAAATAAAACTTTGATTTTAACTTTCTCTATTAAATCAGTAATAGTTAAATTCGTAGAGTGTTCATTAATTATTCTTCTCAAATCGTGAGAGTCTAATACGGAAGGGTTAACAATTCCTATCTTTGCAAGTGTAACTGATAACATTAATGCTTTTAATTCTGAAATAATTATTCTGTTTCTTGAAAGTAATGTCTCATTTGCGATTGTAGGAATTGGTTTCTTAACTCTTCTGTATCCTCTATTATTGTTGTATATTGAATAGTGAAAAGGAATATGAACTCATTATGAACTGATGTCTATCTTAAATTGTCCTTGTGGACCACCCTTCCTTTTATTAGGACCGTTGTCCCCAAGTCTGCCTCGATTTTATTTTCGGTGTACAAAGGTGTCAGTTTGTTTCCTAATCGTTTGTTTGCTTTTACAAGCACTGTGTCACCTCCTTGAAACTGTCTATCATGTCTTACTTCATTCAGTTTTTTCATTTGGAGTTGTTGTGCTTTATGAACTCTATTCCTGATTTCCACCTCAAGTTCAGGGGAGGACGAGTGAATTACATCGACCGGACGTTTCTTCGTTACGGAGTGAACTGTGTTATTGTATTCAATAGTTGCTTGAAGTATCGTTTCCACAGTATTTGTAAGCTTCCTTTGGGCTGTTAAACATCTCGCAATGTCATTAAGGGTGCTATGGAATCTTTCGACTTGTCCATTGGAAGTACTATGAAGTGGTGGAGCATTTATAATTTGAATGTTATATTGGTTACTTAATAATGATTTTATTGTCTCGGACTTTATGGAAGGTTCGTTATCGCAATAGATCGTCTTGGTGTTCCGGTAAAAATTGATAAGTTGTAAAATTGCTGATTGTATGTCAACTATTGTTCTTGAAGCGATGGGTTGGACAACTGCAAATTTTGAAAGCTTGTCTATGCATGTGAGGAAATATTTTTTATCGGTTGAATATACGTCGATATGTAGCATTTCGCCCACATACGAGGGTATGGGTGTTTCCCCAAGTATTTGTTTTTGTGGGTGTCGGTTGTACTTGGCCGTTTGACAAATTTTGCAATTTGCAACAACCTCGACTGCTAATTTGGTCATTTTCGGGAAAAAATAGTCTTGTAAAATTTGTTTTACATTCTCCTGTGCCGCCCTATGGGCTCTATTGTGTTCTGTAATAACTATTTCTTTTTGTTCGTTCTTGTCCAAAATGTCATTTACTATATGTTTTGTGTATCGGAATATTGTTGTTGGAAATGTTTCTATTAATTTATGTTGAATGAATGCTAATATGGGTAATTCGCAGTGGATTGCATTTACGACATCTTTTTTGACAGCGTCACTTATTTTTTTAATTAACGAGTCCCTACTTGAGAAATATATTGTATGTCGGATCTTTTCACCGAACAAAATGGTTGTGCGATTTGAAGCTACTTCATGTTCCTCTATTATAATTTGGTTTCGAAAACAGTTGATTGGTTTGTCTGTTGATTCTATAGTGTATGTAAGTGATATTTCGCTGTGTATTGTGGCCCTGTCTGACTGTGCATCATCTTCTAAGGTATGGATGTTGTGTCGTGATAGTGCGTCAGCGACGAAGTTTTCTTTTCCTGGCTTGTAGAAGAAATTTGCATTGTACTCGTCTATGAGAGCTTTCCAACGTCTTATTTTTGCGTTTGGGCTGCGATCAGAAACTGCAAACGTTAGAGGCTGATGGTCTGTAAAAATATTTAAATTTTTTACTCCGTATAGATAGTTTCTGAGGTTTTTCAAAGCCCAAACTATAGCGAGCAGCTCTCTTTCGTTTGTTGCAAAGTTAAGTTCCCTATCACTTAGTGTCCTTGATATCATGGTAATTGGCTTCCCGTCTTGTGATAAGACGGCTCCCAGACCGAAGGACGAAGCATCTGTTGTTAGGTCAAATGCTTTCTTATAGTCAGGGTAGAGTAACATTACGCTTTCGGATGCCAGAATCTCTTTTAGTTTATTGAATGCCGCGCACTGACTTTCGTCTAATTTTACTGGTATTTTCTTTGACTGTCCGGCGCTTACCTTGCCATTTTCGCCCTTAAGGATGTCACTTATGGGCTTAGCTATGGATGCAAAGTCTTTAATAAAACATCTATAGTAACTTGCAAGTCCAAGGAATGATCTGACGTTGAACAAAGTGGTTGGTTGTTCGTAGTTACGAATCGCTTCCACTTTATTGGGGCATGTTTTTATACCATTACTTGAGACGACAAATCCTAAGTATTCGACATTCTCCTTGAAAAAGTGCGATTTTTCGCGCGAAACTCTCATATTGGCATCGTACAGTTTGTCTAAGACCCATGCGATATGCTTGACATGGCTTTCCATGTTTTCGGAAAAAATGATTACATCATCGACATAAACATAGCAAGTTTTCCCAATTTGCTCTCTGAGCACGTCGTCAATGGCCCTCTGAAAAATACTAGGTGCATTTTTCAAGCCAAAGGGGAGTCAACAGAACTCATACTTCCCATTTGCTACGGAGAAAGCTGTTTTTTCTCTATCTTTTTCTGCAAGTAAAATCTGATGGAATCCAGATTTAAGATCTAGGGTTGTAAAGTATTTAGCTGTACCCAAGTTGGATAATATAGAAACTATATTGGGAATGGGATATTTGTCATCTGTTGTTTTTAAATTTAGTTTCCTGAAATCTATGACCAAACGTTTTTTTTTATTTCCCTGTTCATCGGTAGCTTTTTTGTCTACAACCCAAACGGGGTTGTTGTATGGTGACCGAGACGGTCGTATTATACCACCTTTCAACAAGTCTTGAGTTTCTGCATTTACGAATTCTGAAACGCCCATTGGATATGGGTACAATTTTGAATATATGGGATCTTCATTTTCTGTTCGGATAGTGCCAATGATATTTGTATTATATGGGAGTGCTTCATTTGGGTCTGCGAAAACCCCTGTTCGGTTTCCTAACATCAGCTGAAACTTTTGGGATATAGTCTCAGGGACCTGTATTTCCTCGACATTTGTGAAATTTATGTTTGCACATTTTAAAAATTGGATTGTTTCGGAACGGAAGTTTGTTATTAATTTCTTATTCTTTAAGTCCAGTAGAACGTCACTCTGTTTTAATAGGTCAAGTCCAATTATACCGACAAATGTCGTGAGGTTTGGTAGTAAAAAAAATGTTGAGTTGGTATTGAAAAGGTGCATTATACATTTTTTGTCTATGCCACTATAGCCATGGATTGACTTCACTCGGAAGGGTTTATTTACTAGGGTAATATGTTTTAGTTCTTTTAATGGTTTTATGTAGTTTTTGGAAGCTCCTGTATCTATGAGTAATTTTATTGTTCTCCCTGCTACTGTCCTTTCTATGAACGGAAGCAAGGAGTTATGTCTAAAAAATTAATCTGGTCATAATCTGAAAGGTCGTTTTCTATGCCATCAACTTCGGCGTTTGCTATAGTTTGGTAATCCTGTTCGTCCTGATCGAGTAGGGTATCTTCTGCTTCTACGTGGTTAATTCTTTGTTGTTTCGGTCCCGTAAAACGTGAGCTACTATTGTTCGGTCGCTTGTTTGTTTGTCCCTGGTTGTTGTAGTCCGATTGGTTGTTTTGTTGCTGACTTTGCCACTGGTTTTGTCTCTGAGGCGCGCTATTTTGTTGATACTGAGAAGTCTGCCTAAAACGTGAGGATGTGTCCACGTCCATTGGTTGGACCTGTTCTGATTTTGGTAAAAATTCTTGTTTCCTATACTGTGGGAGTTTCCCTAGTTGTCTTTGCCTTGTGTCCGTCATTAAATTCTCTCTGCCATGCTGTCTTTGTTCAGTTCTCTGAGCTTTTTCTTCTATGCTACGGGCGTAGTTTGAAGCGAACATATATCGATCATGATTAGCCTCAACTTCTTGAGCCAATGCCAAAGCAGAGGGTAGATCTTTTGGTCTTGCCGAGAATAGAACATCACTTAAAGTCTTCTTGGTTCCTGAGATGAACACTCGTAGAGCGTCCGCTCTGTATTTCTCATTCAATGAAGAAGCTACAGTGGTTTCGTTAGTCATAATTGTTTTGTTTATAAGGAGGGTCAGTTTCTTTTCTACTTCGTCATAGTACTGTAATAATGTCAAATTTCCCTGCCGGAGCGTTGACATCTCTTGTTCAATTAAGTATATTGGTCGTTTGTCTGCGTACGTAAAGTTTAGTCGATCTATAATGGCTTTGAAATTAAGGGGAGTGTCGAAAGAAGAGAGTACCATATCAGCTGAGTTCTTAACTTTGTTTCTCAGTATTCCTAAAGCTTGATGTTTTCAGCTACCGTCAAATTTCTCATAAGCTTTGTATGCGGTATGCGCAGCCTTCCTCCATGAGACATAGGTTTCATTCTTTCCCTCAAAGTCGGGCAGAGATTTCATAATATCAAGAGTCTCATTACAGACAACGTCTGTTCTTATCTCTGCATCCTTGTACGCCACCACTTGAGGAGCGTTAATTTGTACACTATTTAAGCTCTCCTGAATACCCTGTAGTTTTGAAGTGAAGCTCTGTTCCTGTACGGCTAGTGCGCTTGAAACCGCGGCCTCTATCATGAGTCTGAGCTGCTCGTTTGATATATTCATTTCTAAATTTATGTTCTCTATTACGTCTTCCTGATAATTTGTTCCTTTTAGTTTCTGAAATTCTTTTACCAAATCTTGTACTTCCTTATCACTCATAACCTAAACAAAAAATGCACCTGTTTTTATTTATTTCACTATCAATCAACTTGCAAGACTAAATTGTGTTTTATGTGGGGTTTTGAGTTTTTTTTTTTTTATGAACACTCTACTCACATGTTCTTTGTCATAAACTATGTTAGTATAGCTGCTTCTTGATGTCTTCTTGTTGGTAGGTGTATGGTGGTGTATGGTGGTGTATGGTGTACGGTTTATGGTGTATAGTGTACAATTTATGGTGTATGGTAGTATGGTGTCTTCTTTGTCTTCCAGATGCTGCTGGATCTGTTTTTTTTTTTTATGTTCAATTGCGTGTATTGGTTTTTTATTTTTGCCGCTGGTTCAGATTTTGCCGTGGGTTCGAATTAGTTGGGCGCCAATTTTAATTTTATTTCTTTCAATTTTTATTTTATTTTATTCGGTTTGAGATAGGCGTGGCGACGGCCGACGCGGTTAATTTTTCCCCCGAACTACTCTACTCTTACAAGTAAGTTCCCAGCACTCCCGACGCTCACTGCTCGTTCTGCAACATTGTTGCGTACCCAAAACTCCGGTGTCGCTGGGCAACATCCCCTGTATAACGGCTGATCTTGTTTTTATATATTTTTTCGATCGATTGTGTTAACTTACACATATGTCGCATTTTATTAGATTTCATTGAAATCTAACAATAAGTTAGTTTGAATTATTTTAATACAAAGATAGACAGATAATTCCTATGATAGGTAAATCATATTTATATACGATTTTTACAACTGAATGTAACAAAAAAAAATCCTTACAGCTAATAGAACAGCAATTCCAAAAGATATATTGGCCAAAAGAAATATACCCTCCCTCCGAAAGAGTGTCAATTATTCTCTGACTCAACAATAGTTTGGCAAAGCTAAGCATTAAATGTTGAAAAAACATCAAGGGGTGGTGGAAACGAGGGGTAGCTTTATAGCACAGTAACAAGACCGGAGGCGTTTAATGACCTCTCCCCAATTGGGTGTTGGCAAATGTTTTGGTAATTGGAGCCACCGGCAACCTAAAGAACATACTTAAAATTGGCGACAACTTGTCCAATTACATATGTCTCAAAAAAAAGAAACCCCCACGTCTTCTCTATAATTTGAGTTGAGGCGTTGGAGAATCTCCACAGCTGCTGGAGAGGTCTGCGACAGCCAAAAGGAATGCATCACATCACATGATTACCCGGAATCGCATGGATAATCGAAGCAGCAGCTGGCTGGACAGCAGTTGCAGCTGTCTGGGGCACGAGGAATTCTCAGATATTGCCAAAATGAAATAAAGAATTAGAAACTAGACAGAAGATCGTCAGTCCATTGAAGTTGTTGACCCTTCCTTATAAGTAACTACTATAGATACATACACACATAGAATATGGTCGCTCTTGAAAACCTTTCGCTTGGTTACGCTCATGGTTATGTGATTGTACTCTCTACAGATCTTCCTCTGTTGGTTGTCCATACTCCTCTGTCGCCAAATTGCTTTGAAGACAATTTTCTATGATATAATTTTCATTTGTTTGTTTTCTAGTTTTCGCTATTTTTCCACTATTTTGTCTGGCTTTCCGCTTTTCCATTTGACTTTTATTTTTGCCCATTCTGGCTATGGGTCACGCAAAATTTCATCACATAATCAGTTTGTTTGAGAGCGATTACTCCATGCATCGATCGCTCCATGAGCGATGCATTTTCCACAGTTTCCCTGTCTGCTGCGGCTGTCATTTGGTATTGTTGCTGTTTGTTTGGCTTTTGGGCTTTTCCGGCAATCGGCTCTTTCATGTTGATTTAGACCTATTGTGCCGTTGCCCTTGCAGCCAATTAGTGTCTATTTCATTAAACATTGTTTGTCTTTGATAAAGTTCAGGCAACAAAATTGGGCAGGGAGTGAGGTAGGAGATGGGCTCGAGGCAGGAACAAAAAAGGGTACAGGTCTACATGGGGAAAACGATCAAGACTAGGGGAAATTTAAGAAGGTTCAACTGTTTTAAAGGGTCTTCAGAAACTTTGTGTCAATATATCGATCGCCTTTTTAAATGTAACCAAAAACAGATCCAAAATAATGCTCTATATATCTGGGAGATCCCCAGTAATCTGTTGGCTCGAAACTTTTCCTCAAATATTATAAGCTTTAACTATCAGCCACGCCTCTTTCGCACAGCATTACAGTGCTGATTATAAACATTTGCCAGCAGAAACACCAGCGACTACAACAATCTGTAACACCTTCTCCTCGGCGCCGTAGGCGGAGTTTCAATCCAAAATACCGAAACGCTCTTCACGCTCCGCCAGGCACCAACGCGCTTTTCCACAATAAAACCGAATACTCGTAAAGCCAAATGAAAACTTTTACAACAAATTAAATTAAATAATCGCACAAACAGACGCACGCACCACATATACAATATGTGGAGAAGATATATCCGACATTTGGATAGATACTCGGACGATACAGTTTGGTGTACCATGTACGATACACAAATTTTTGTGTTGCACCAACAGTTTACGGACTGTCGGTGGTCACCGCCACCTGATGGTGACCACAACGAACAGCTGTTGGAAATGTCTAATTGGGGCTTTTCTTTTGGTACAAATTTTCCATTGTCTGAGTGAAAGTATTTTAGCTTTATTTTTGTTTTTTGGGGTAATCTTGAGTAGTCCCTTACCCTTTGCTCTGTTTTCGGTATGTTTTTACGGTTTGTTGCCTTTGTTACACTTTCCGCTTTGCATATTAAACATTTTTCATTGCTCTTTCGGTTTGCCATAATATTCGTTCTCCTTTCTTTTTCCTCCACTCTTCGCTTCCGCAGCTGGATGAGAACACACTGCTGGGGCACTTGATGGATCATGAGCGGGCCCTGATCTTTGGCACACAATCCGCTGATGAAGGTAAGTGCTATCCGTAACAATAGATATTTCCATAATTCCTTAGGCCAAGTAGATTGTAAAGATTCTTAACTATGACCCACTTGGGTGCTGGCAGTGGGTGAGGTCTAAACCAGAACCCACTGACAGCTCTGAGGGAGCGTAACCCATAACCCACTGACAGCTTTGGGGGAGCGTAACCCATAAACCCACTGACAGTTTTGAGGCACTGCAACATATCATTAAATCGGCTAGCCCAAACAAACAGTGCAATCAATGAATGCTAAACTTGAACTACAGTCTCCAGTGCAGGCAGCAGGTGGCAGGCTGCAATTGGGAGTGGGGGGAATGGGTCATGAGGAATGGGGCCTTGGGTGGTCGCGGAAATCTGCGCAGTTGTTTGTATTGATTTATGTGTGGGGCATTCTTTATTGCAGCGCCCGATTTCAAGCTGGTGCACCTGAAGCAGGAGGATGAGGATCTGGAGGAGAACACGGTGAAACGACGCCATAGACGCAGCATGCCAGTGCCACAAGGTGAGAAATGATTAAAGTGAAATCCGAAAACCAAATAAAATGCATCCCACATCACACATGGACATAGACACAGACACAGCTGCAGAGCAGAGCTCGTGCTGCTCCAGTTGCGGTCATTATGCGAAAAGTTTAATTAATTCAAATGCATTCGACAGACGCCGATAGCTCCGATGGCAATGAGGAAGGGGATGGAGTGGAGGCCAGACTGCAGCTGCAGCAGGCGCCGCAGCTGATCGACGATGCCTTCATCTTCATCCGTCGCACCGCCAACGGGACGCAATTCGTGGAGCATTCGCCGCAGTTGCTGAAGCGTCTGGAGAGCTGCTTCTACCGGAGTCCGGCGGCGGCCCTCGACCTCTGCGAGACGGGTAGAGCGGTGAGTGTGACAGGCTGATCCAAATCCCAGACAGACATAACTCTCTTTTTTTCCTCCCTCTGGCAGCGTGGCGTGTTCCAGCAGAATGCCAGCGACTTTGTGATCCATCCTCTACCCGCTCGCTTCGGATCGGGTAACCATGTGCTCTACCTGGCCCGCTTGGATAGGAACAATTTCAGTCGGTTGGGGGAAGTGGATCCGTTAGACAGCCAGCTGCAGTTCGAGCCAGATGCAGAGGAATTCAACGAACCGAAGCCGAGACTCCGAGCCCAGTCACAGTCCCCGCTAAGACTGCGCTTCCAGCCGCGACATCATCATCATCATCATGAGAAGAGCCAGCTTGAGAACCAGAAAAGGAATCTGAAACCGAATCTAAAAAATCATCGGAACCATCGACGACGTCGTCGTTTCATTGGCCCTCCGCCGCTGGTCAGTGCCCGAGGAGCTGTTCATCGAGACGGCCATCTTTGTGGACAGAGATCTGTTCGCCCACCTGCAGCGGAACTTCCCACCAACACAGAGAGCAAGATGATCAGCTTCGTCCTGACGATGATCAATGGGGTGCAGCTGCTCTACCACCACCCCACGCTCGGTCGGCGCATTAACTTTGTGCTGAAGCGTCTGGAGATCTGGAAATCCTGGGGTCCCTCCGGCCTGTCGCGCTCCAGTGACGTGGACGACTACCTGAACAGCTTTTGCATGTGGCAGGAGAAGCTGAATCCCTTCTCGGACTCGCATCCCCTGCACTACGATCATGCCCTCATCCTGACCGGCCTCGACCTGCGGACGCTCACCAAAGATGGCAAGGCCAATAGCCAGGTCGTGGGTCTAGCACCCGTGGCCGGTATGTGCACGGCCGTCTCCTCATGCACCATCAACGAGGCCAAGCACTTTGAGAGCGTCTTTGTGGTAGCCCATGAAATCGGACACAAGTGAGTGGTCCTCTCAACAAACCCTCTTAAGAGTCTTTCTAACGAAATTTAACTCCTTTGCAGTCTGGGAATGCGGCATGACACCAAGGAGAATAGCTGCGATCCCACCATGCACATCATGTCGCCAAAGTTGGGCAGTGGAAAGGTCACCTGGTCCAAGTGCTCCCGCACCTATCTGGAGGATTTCTTATTGTAAGTCCTTGATGAGCATAAATCTCCGAAAGTGTTTAAATATAAATTCATTTAGCGAGCCCCAGGCCGAGTGTCTCTTCGATCGGGGACAATTTATGGATCACTTGGACCATTCTGCGGGTGGGATTCCCCCAGGCGAACGCTTCGATGCCAATCAGCAGTGCATGCTGCGATTTGGAAAGAACTTCATGCGCTCCAGCACCCAGAGTAAAGCGGAAATCTGCCGCGATCTGCACTGTCGGCAGGATGGGCTGCCCTGGACCTCAAATCCGGCGCTGGAGGGAACCGAGTGCGGCGAGAAAATGGTAAGAAATCGAAGAGATTGCAATGGAAACCATTCATCTCTGTGCTTTTTTTAGTGGTGCCGTGGTGGCTCTTGTGTGGTTCGCTCGTCGCAGGAGACCGCCTTGGCCACCTATAGGCAGTGGCCGCACAAACCGAGCTACGAGAAGGCCTGCTTCATGGAGTCCAACAGGATCGGTCCACTGTTGAGCGAGCAACCCAAGCCGTTGGATGGCAGCGAGCTGCCGGGAGTCACCAACTGGAGTGCGTGGGGCGAGGCGAGCAAATGCGACCCTGGATGCCTCTACGGACCCTCGAACCGGCTGCGCGAAGGCAGCACCGGACTGCGGACCTTCAACCGGAACTGCCTCAACTACCGCCAGCGGTGTATGGGCCAGGACCGGCGATTCGAGAGCTGCATTGCCAAGCAGTGCTACAGTGTGCCGGTCCAGACAATCGCCAACTTCGCCTCTCAGGTGTGCATGCAGGCCAAAAAGCTGGACGGAGAGCTCACGGGCGAGGGCCAGCAGGTGAGCTCCACCTTTGAGGACTCCTGCAAGGTGTTCTGCCGCACCAAAACCAATGCGACCAAGTCGCGTCGCTGGACCTTTCCGGACGGCACCACCTGCCAGTCCAAGCAACACAACGCGGGGGACATTGCCTACTGCATTTCGGGGCGCTGCGAGCGCTTCTCCTGCGACAATTCCACGAACAACTTCTTCAGAATGGACCCGACCTTCTGCCTGTCGAGGGCAAGAGGCTCTGCGGAAGAGGAGAGCAGGCTGCAGCAGACGACCCACAAGCGCTATGCGGAGAGGCAGGTCTCTTTGTCTTTGGATATCTTTGTCTCCTTTCTAAAATCGCGCTGATTTTCTTTTTCTCCGAGTAGAAGTGGCCGTGCGCAGCTTTTATGGGCAGGATAACCATATCAGACCCCAGCAGCAGCCGCATAAGAGGAAGTCCTACGAATCGTACCACAAGTATCCACCCAGAGACGAGCAGCCACAGAGGGCGGCCCCCCACCAGCCTCTGCCTCGCTGATCGCAATCGATCGCAGTTCCTCGGCGGAGACCGAGTGGGAGATCAAGTCGGGTTGCCATTCCAACTGCATGGCCGACTCAAAGGGCATCCAGTCGGTGAGGTCGAGGGTCACGCGGGAGGAGAGCTTCCAGCTCTGTACGCGAGCTCCCTGCGAGCGCCTCCAGACAGCAGCGGAGTATGCGGAGCAGACCTGCGCCAGCTACCGGATGAAGGTGCGCGGCCTGTCCGGACACGGGGCCCAGATCTCGGCCAGCATGGACGAACCCGATCGGAGCTGTCGCGTCGGCTGCCAGGACGAGCTCATCAAGTACAGGTATTATCTGGTGAACGGCAAGAACGGACACTTTCCCCTGGGCACGCGCTGTTCGCAGGTGAGCAAGCGCTTTTGCGTTTACGGCAAGTGCCTGGAGTTTGGCGACGACAACCTGCCGCTGGAAAAGTCTCACATCAGCCTGGCCCTGCTCCGGACCCGTCGCGAGTCGAATGTATCGCGTCGGAAGCGAAGTTTGCACCCGTCTACGTATTACTTTGAATGGAGACATCTTGGTGAGTGGTTGATGACTATGAATCCTCCCTCTCTATTAATCTATGCCCTTTTCAGATGCCTCGACGGACCACATCGAATTCACCCATCCCATTCACGTCTCCGCAGACGAACTGAGTAGCAAAAGCTGATAGCCTATTCCTTGCCAGGATTCCCCTTAGTCTCCTAAGTATTAAGCTAGACTTACGCTTAAGGCTGTCTGCAAACTGCCTGAGAAATATATACGAATTACTTCTTAAACGATGGACGAGTAGTAGAGATGCAATTGGAGATTTTAGTATTTCTTAGGGTTAATTTTAAGTTCGGAATTAGCAATATCTAAAGGATTGACATTTTGGTGTAGAAAAGTTTCCATTCATTTTACTCAAAAGACCTCAAATATTTGTAGATATATTTCATATTTGATAGCCACCATTCGCTCCCTCACATAATCCTTTACTTTCCATTTTAGATAAGTGTTTCTGTGCCCGCAGCACACTCTCGCGAGTTCCCATCGGTTTGGTTTATTTGAGGGGGTCTTTTTTTCGGCGTTCGCATGCAAGCGATGGCAGCAATTACCAATACTCGATACCCCCACACAGATACACCCACACCTAGAGAAGGAGAGTGGGAGAGAGAGGGAGAAAGTGAAAGTGGATAAAATTTGTTGGTGTGCGTGTAGGGAAAAATTAGATAAAACACCTACGAAACGCTGAATATGCCGCAGTCTGCAAGGAAAGCGCGCGTCGTGCAAATCGTATCGAAAGGAAAACGGAACAACAAAAATACCCAAAAAAACAAAAACCAGTAAACGGAAAACAGAAAAGCGGAAAGTAGCGAGTCAGAATCAGAACCGGAAAGTGTAGTGTATGCAAAGTAGATGAGAAATGCAATAGGGGTTCTTGGGATCTTGGACTCTTGAGCTGTTGGCCGTTCACTGACCAGTGGCAGGGTCATGCACGGCTCTGTCAAGTTCAATGCACCCCCCTTGACAGCTCGCCACTCAATGTAGAAAGAAACCCCTGGGCTCCGGAATGAATAATGCATAGATCGTTTACGCTGACAGTCGCGGAAGTGCAATCAAAGTGGATGCCATAAATCCTAATCAGAGAAGCCACATGGCGGTAGTTTCCCTAATTGGTAGTGACATTTACGGTGGCCCCGAACCCCACGTACCCCCAGGAGATCTATCCAAAATTGGGTCAACCGTTCTGTTTTGGGGGAATGGAAAAACCTTCAAAGGGATACGCACGCACTTCTCTCTGGACGAAACTGTGTCAGGACCTTGGGGCAGGACTTTGTGACCTTTGTGACTTTGTGTTCGGCTAGTTCTTTCATAAATTCACCCCTCTCTGGGCTCTGCTCCAATTTCAATGAAACTCGTAAACCCCTTCCAAATCAGAAAATCGATTCGCGCGGCTAATTGGTGTGTTTTCATCGCTCTCCCATTTTATATATCTGCCGTGGTCCTGCGGCCTGCAGCCGGCCCCAATAAGTAGGCAACGTCCTGTGCATTCAACGTCACACGAGTTGAATGCATTCGAGGCGCTGTGCGGCTTTTGGAAAACTAAATAAATAAAACATAATAAAAATCACAAATGTGAGACCACACCGCCTCCATCCACCGCCCTCGTCATTGGGTATGCACACACGCAAGGACCATGGCGTAGGATGAGAAGGAGCACGTGGAATGGCGTTAGGGCTAGGGACTATGTTGACCAGTCGGCCATCTGAGCGTGTGCATTTGTCAACTCAGACGTCGTTTAACCTACCAGGACAACGGTCGACTCCGCGCTTCGATTTAAGTAAGGTTTTCCACAGCTTTTCCAGTGCCCAGAGTGAAGTGAGTCAAACCGCAGTGCTAAATGAATCGCGATTGGGGAAATGTGAAGAGTCGTGGACTCTAAGAGTGCTACGACGTGTACAGAGACTCTGCAATACAAAAAAAACATAAATTGGCGATGCCGCCGAAGCGTCGGAGAAGATTCCAAGGCCTATATTACCATTCATCGCCACCCAAAGGTGAGTGTTTCAACGAATAAATATTCACTTTCATTCTTTATAATTGTGGGAAATTGTGGTGATAACACGCAGGTTGCCAGAAGGAAGGGGTCTGGCCAAAATTTGCATATTGCGTCCGCTCAACAAGTTACATTGTTCAGGGGGTTGAAGGAAGACAGGGAGTGAGTGCCACATTAAGTGGCAAGCACTAATGCGCCATTTCCGTTTTCGTGGCTGTTAATGTGTGTGTGTGTGTAGGAAGCTGGGTTGCATACGGTACATAAACCGTCTACAGTTTGGTCGTCGCAACTAGAACTTGAACCAGTTGGACTGCGGAGTGGGTATCCTACGGTGCGCAAGGGAGGGTCTGAAGACACGGCGACAGCCTCTGCTGATTGCGATGGAAGATGAGTGACAGGCAGTTATGGTACTGTTTCTGATACTGATTTTATTGATAAAACTAATTCTTATTTATAGGTAATAAAAGGTACAAAAGTGCTGAGTCTGTAAAATATATGTTTTGTGTATTATGGATAATTTTAGTGTCTGGTGGGCAATTGCGATATTTTGATGGTCAGCAACTGCCCCGCTGTCTTTGCCCTCTGCGGAGAGAGTGCATTGTCAGCAGAACTCACTGCAGTGGCCAGTGTGTTGTCGTGAGGTATTATATTACATGTTAAATAGAACACTGTGTCACGGTGCCACTGTGTTATGCCGACGGGTATTATAAACTATTACTTAAGCATATTTCTGCAACTGAACATTCTCCCGGCCGTTGAAACTGTGTTCAACCATCGTTCAAGTCGACGGCAAACCGGGGGGTGATGACATGGCTGGATCGGGATTTGATGGCCTTGGTTTCCATAGTTGATACTTCTTCCGGAAAATGAAGGCAATGATCAATAGAATTGATATTGCTAGGGCTGCATAAGCAGCGAGTTGATGGTGCTGCACGGTGGTGAGATGGTGTGGCAGCTCGTGATGATTGATGGCTGATAGTTGCTGGCGTAGATCATCAAGTTCTTGAAGAAAGTCTGATGTCTGGTTCTTCAGTTGCCACATTGGTGGCGAGGGTGATGTCTCCGGTGGGCTCACGTCACCAAACCGAGTGTAAGTCGATTTTACTTCGCTGATTGTGGTGCTGAAGGTGCTGATGCTTACTTCAGTATTGCGAGCCGTGCAACCAGGGGACATGGAGAGTAGACTAGTTCCTTCCAGTGTGATGGTTGATGGAACTCCGTTGCAAACTGCTTGAAGTTTAGTTGTAGAACACGTTGCGAAGATCCATTTATTTGGATGCTGAGTTTTTAGCCACACCGTGTCAGCCCTTGTGTGTGTTACCTGACACAGTGTTTCTGTTTTATTGTTAAACAGTTGAAACTCACAGCGATTGTCCACATTGAAGATCGTCTGATGGTCAAAGCAGATGAACTCCTCGCTGTGTACTTTAAGACAACGTCGGAATTCCTCTTGGGTAGTGCCCATGAACTGGTCTCGGTGGATGTTCTATGGTGGTTCTGAGGTCAAATAGACTCCAGCTTGTTGAGTCCCAAAACGGAATTGGGATGATGCTGAAGACTTCGAGCTGAGCTGTTGAGACCAGCGGTAGCGTCAGCTTGAAGATGACGTGTTTTGCAGTCGGGGTTCCTTCGGCTCGCATGATTCTGTATAGTTGAATCACCTCCTTCGTTGTGACCGGCAGCATTTGATCTTGTGGCAAATGATCCCGTATCTGGTCTAGTTGGTCTATTAGTTGCTCGGGATACATCAGCGTGGGGCTTATTCTCCGATGATGAATACCGATTAGGACATCAGATATGTCGGACTGCATTCGTTGGAGAGTTGTTGTGAGCAGGGTTAATTGTGCTATTAGTCCTAAGTACGCTTGAGTCAGATGATCGCTGTGATATGACTCTCTTTCTCGGTTGATAGTAGCCATATGCTGTTCCAAAATTTTTAGGCGATTATCAGTTGTTACTTTGTCTTTTCTGACTACGTTTATTGTCGCGTCGACAATTGATGTTTGGTTTTGGAGCAGATGTAGTAGAAAGTCTTCATTGGTTTTCACTTTCTCAATTACTTGAGTCATCTCTTCTGCGTATTTTGCGTCGAGAGCACCAAAAAGACTGCTTGCTACATTTCCTATGATGTCCAGCGGCGATCTGCGTTTTCGAGAGTATTTCATTAAAACTCCTGCTTCCTGATTGTAGCTCGTTATACACATGTTGAAAGTGTTGAACTATGGAGTTACATGCCGGAACATTTTTTAGTTCAGGTCACATGTATCGTAACTCTGAAATTCCAGCAGACATTAGTTGCATATCCTTCCAATATGGGTCCAAGTCATAGTATACGATCATGGTCCACTCAGACGTTGCTATTCTTGATGTTCCAAGTTTCTCATAGAATATTCCAGGCTTGTTTGCGAATTGTGTCACATTTATTGACTGTGACAATGCTAATGGAAGCATGAGCAACAGCACCACTAATGTTGATATTAATGTAGGTGACAATTTTGTTGTTCGCTGTGTGGGTGGCTCATCAATCTCCGTGGTGTCACTGATCACGTTGTGGGAACGTTTGATTGCCACATCTTCTGGAAAGAGCGGCGCTAGACGAGTGATCGGGCGCTTGTATGTAGTAGTTTAAGTTGCTTGATGGCAACGAGTAACATTTATTTGATAAGTATGTTGTACTTAAAATTATAAATTATATTTATTTGATAAGTATGTTGTACTTAAAATTATAACAGCGCCAAGTTTTACAAGTATGTTTGTGACTAATTATATGCGTGTACGTCTGATGCGTGGCTGAACTGACAACTGACTGATCTCTCTCTCTTGCTATCGGCTCTCTCAGAGCCGATTACTGCTCTATCCCGACGACACGACGAAAACACGACCGCTTCGTGTCTCTCTCTTTCCTTCGTTTCCTACATGTATACGCCAGATGCTGTCTTAACGTCAACCACTCGTACGTGGTTGTCCTGTCCAGGATATGTCTTAATGATGCGACCCATTGGCCACTTCATTACAGGAAGGTTGTCTTCCTTAACCAAAACTAATAATCCTTCAGGTACGTTTGGTGAAGCGGTCTTCCATTTATGCCGAGCTTGCAATTCTTGGAGGTATTCTGTAGACCATTGTTTCCAGAATGAATGCTTTAGGCGTGATACCAATTCCCAGCGCTTGACCAATGTTCTTCCTTGATGATCAGTATTGACGTCAGGAGGCGTTGTCAATGGTTCACCAATCAAGAAGTGTCCTGCGGTGAGCGCTGTTGTATCAGTGGGATCATTTGACATTGGACATGGGTCGAGAATTGAGAATTGCTTCAATTTCGATTATCACTGTGTTTAGTTCTTCAAATGTCAATGAGGCTGTGTTGGTGGTTGTTACCAACAGCTTTTTTGCTGATTTTACCGCCGCTTCCCAGAGGCCGACAAACGATGGAGCCCTGGGAGGAATGAATTTAAAATCCACTTGTTTTATGTCGCAATGATTCGCAATGAGCACTTGCCTTTGAGCTGAATATTGAGTCTTCTAATTCTTTAAGCTGGTTGTTTGCACCCACAAAGTTCGTTGCATTGTCGCAATGAATAGTTTGCCACTTCCCACGTCTGCTTAAGAATCGACGCAGGGTGGCCAAGAATGCATCTGTGGTCAGGTCGCTTACCAGCTCCAGGTGTACTGCCTTTGTGAAAAGCAGCAGAACACGGCGATGTATGCCTTATCTGGTCTTTTGCCTCGGATCTTATGGTGGATCGAGATTGGTCCACAGTAGTCGACGCCTGCATTAAGAAACGGTCGTGCTTGTGTGACTCGTTGTGCTGGGAGATTGCCCATGATCTGGTGCATCAGCTTTGGTCTAGCCTTGGTGCATCTAACACAGCTGTGGATGATGCTTCTAGCCATTGTCTTGTCATTGATAATCCAATATTGTTGTCTTGCGATTGCCCTTAATGCTTGAGCACCACAATGCATGTTCTCCTCATGTAGCTCCCGCAAAATCATTTTGACGATTGGGTCATTGTAAGGCAGCAAAACTGGGTGTTTTGCGTTGTATGGAAGTAGAGCTTCTTCAAGTCTACCACCAACTCGGATGAGCTCATCGTCTCCTAGGAAGGGAGATAACGATATGATCGAGCTCTTTCTATCCACAGTCTTATAGCGTTGGAACTGTTTTAACTCTGCTGTAAGCTCGACTTGTTGTATGGTTCGCAGGATTATAGTGCGGGCGTGAGTCAGTTCTTCTGCGCAGAGCGTCGTGGTGTTCGCTCTGTTGGTTTTGTAGCAGAAGCGTAACATATATGCCACAATGCGTTGCAGTTTGTGAAACGAGTTGCTATGTCTGCTAGTATATAATTCATCCCCAAGTGCGCTAGGTGTGATTGGCAAGCTTACATGTTTAGCTTTTCTCTCAAGATTGCTGGGTTCTATGTTGGGTGCCTTCGTCCAGTTGTCTCGAGATCCGTGCAGGAATAATGGTCCATATAACCACAGATTGTGATCTGCCAGTCTGCTTGCTGCGATTCCTCTCGACAGGACATCGGCTGCGTTGTTGGCCGATGACACGTGACGCCATTGTGACTGGTTTGTTAATGCCTGGATTTTGGCTATTCGATTTGCCACAAAGGTATGGTATGTTGATGACGATGCGTTTATCCAGGATAACACAACGGTGGAATCACTCCAAAACCATCCTGAAACCGTGTTAATGTCCATGTGCAGATCCTGTCGGACTCGGTTTGTGAGCTCGGCACCGAGGACTGCAGCACAAAGTTCTAACCGTGGTAGCGATTGTTTGGCTGTCGGCGCCACACGTGATTTCGAACAGAGCAGTCTTACTGACACTTGGTTGTTTTTGTATGTAGCGCGTACATATACAGCTGCGCCATATGCTCGTTCTGATGCATCTACAAACGTATTGAGTTCTTGGGTAACTGGAATTTTACCATCGTAGATATGCCGGGGAACTTGCATTTTGTTTAATGTTTGTAAGTCGTCCTGGTATTCTTTCCATTCGGTTTGGTGTTGTAATGGTAATTCGTCATCCCAATCCAGTTTGAGCTCCCAAAGTTGTTGCATGAAGATTTGATGAGACCCAGAGTTTTCACGCTGTAGTGCTCTAGTGTCTCTCCTAGTTTTACATCGGTTACAATATCCTCTTTGGGGATTCCTTGGAGAAGTTGCTCATTGTTGGAGCACCACTTGCGCAATTTGAATCCGGACGGTAGCAATATCTTATTTATTTCTTGTCGAACATGAATTGCCTCTGGAATCGTGTTTGCTCCAGTTAGACAGTCGTCAACATAGAAATCGGTTTTTAATGTTGTTGATCCTACTGGTAGTCTGTCTTTGTATTGTATTGCCAAATGATCCAGACATTTCGTTGCTAGGAACGGAGCAGCTGTTGTCCCATATGTTACTGTTTTCAGGCGATAGTACCTGATCACTTCGGATGGATTGTTTCTCCAGACTATCATTTGATGGAATTGATCCTCCGGGTTCATCCACACTTGCCGGTACATCTTTTCTATGTCCGCTGTGAATACGTACTTATGAATTCGAAATCGTAGCAGAATGGACATAAGTTCGCTCTGAACGGTGGGTCCAGCCTGCAGGATGTCGTTCAAAGATTTCCCGCTTGTTGATTTGCATGAGGCATCGAATACTACCCGAAGCTTTGTAGTGGTGCTTTCAGGTTTGAGTACACAATGATGTGGAATGAAGTAGTGCCTTTTAAGAACTTTTGATGCTGGCACCATCTTCATATGTCCTAGTCCTTCATACTCTTCCATGAAGTCCACATAACTCTTCCAAGTTTCTGGTGAGCTTCGCCGCTCCAACGCTAGGAATCTTTTTGTTGCGGTTTCCAACGACTCCCCCAGGGCTGAAGGGTGTTCGGAAAATGGGAGCTTTACAATAAAACGGCCGTCTGAAGCTGTCTGAAGATTTTCTATAAAATGAGCTTCGCACCGTGCTTCCACTGGAGTGCGTGGTTTGTCTTCCGTCTCTAGATTGTCCAGAGTCCAGAATCTTTCCATGAGCTCGTTTACTCCCGTTGCACAAATGGGTGAGGAATTGTGGGCAGATTTGCCTTTTCCTGCCACAATCCATCCCAGTTTCGTGTTTTGTAGCAACGGGCCTCCTGTCCTTAGCTGCTGTTGATCTGGTAGCAGCAGCGAGTAGTAATGCTCGGCTCCGATTAGCATGTCGATTTTGCCTGGCTTATGGAAGTTTGGATCTGCCAGTGAGATCTTGCTTGGTACGTTTAAGCTCTCTGAATCGAGTGCCTGAGCTGGTTGATCAGCTATTATCTGTGGTAATACGAAAGCTTCAATTCTTTGCGTAAAACCATTGTGAAGGGATTTCATGAGCACATTTACTCGTGCTCTGCTGGTCTTTGATTGACCTCCAATTCCTTCGATCCGTAATGTTGTGTCTTTTAGTTTGAGTGACAACATTGATGCCATTCGTTCAGAGATCAAGTTTATCTGTGATCCTGAATCTAGCAGTGCTCTGAAATTAGCAACCTGCCCGTTGTTGGCTTCTACTGCCACCTTTGCTGTGGCCAGAAGATTGTAACTATTGTTACTTGCTGCACCAACCGTCGGGCCTCTTGATTCTGTAGCTGCTCCTGATGCTGTTTCCAAATGTAGCATCGTGTTGTGCTTCTTGTCATACTTGAAGCAGTTTCGACCAGGGCATGCGTTTGTTTTGTGATTTGTTCTAAAACAATTAACGCACATTTTTTGTTTTTGTACCCAATTTAGTCGTTCTGATGGAGATTTGGAGCGAAATTCTTCGCATCCGTAGAGCCAATGGCTTGCTTTCTTGCAGAATGTGCATAAGGGTGCTCGCGCTCTCCCTGTGTTTGCTGATGCACATGTCGTGCCTTTTGGCTCTCTCCTTGATGCTGGTGGCTTCTTACTGGTTCCTAGAACCCGAATTCTTTGCTCCAAGAACTGAAGCATCGTATCCAGCGCCTGGATGTCCTTTGAGCTTCCCAATGATTGCTCATACAAGGCCTTATTTGTTACATCCAGTTTGTTTCTGATAATGGCAATCAATATCGGATCCCATGTAGATATATTGATGCCCAATCCCTTTAGTGATGCAAGGGATTCTATGGTTGTTATATACAACTCTTTTAATGACATGGGATCGTCATTAATTGTTTGGTGATTGAGGAAGCGGTTCAGTACCGTATTCGAAACATCTCTGGGATTGTTGTATGCGTCAACTAGTATTTCCCAAGCGGCTTCATAGTTTTCTTCCTTTAGATCGATATGTCGAATCAGTTTTTCTGCCTCGCCGGTAACGGTGGTTTTAAGATACCACATCTTTTTCACCGTAGGCATGTTGGTCTCATGCACCATGCATGAGAACAGATCGAAGAACTGGGTCCATTTTAATAGATCCCCATCAAACTTTGGGATGCTGATGCGTGGAAGCTGCACGTTATCCGTGTTTGGTGTGGCTGATTTCCATGTCATATCCTCCTTCCACTGGGTCCTCGTATTCCTCATGAATTGTGAAGTGGACTTCCTGCGCTTGAGTCCATAGTGATTTTATCAAATCACTTGATGTGCGTTCTTCCGCCTCTGAAAGTTGTTTCAGATTGCGTTTAACGGACTCTACTATGGCCTTTTGTCGGCGACATAGGGAAAGCAGTTTGCTGTAATCCTTCGAGGACTGCTGGATTAGATCGCTTTCTTTGGGACCTACTGAAGGTTTCTCATGCTTTTCTTTAGGGACGATTTGACGTTCCCCACGAGCACTAGACGTCTGTGATAGCTTATCCATGCATTCGGTAAAAATCGTAATGTATTGCTTACATGTTGTACGTAAGTCTTCACGGAATTTTACGTATTCATCCGTTTTGTCTGTATCGCGAAGTTTGGAGTCGTTTTTGTTGAAGCGATTCCACGCATTTTCGAGTGCTGATATTTTGGCTTGAAAATAAGAGGCCGTTTGCTGTCGTTCTTGGGAATCTTTTTTAAAGTTCCGAATGCACCTCGATATTTCCTCACCAATCTCTTGCTGCACATCCATTGCCATTGTAGCGGCAGCTTCTGCCTCCATATGTGTATCCATTCTATCTGTTTGTACTTATTACTTCTGACCCGTTGGGAGTGTTTTATTTGCTTTGCAGCTGGATACGCTCCGAATCGCAACCGTTGTCGGTCAGAAAGGTAATAGTACAGGTGATGTGTTGGATGGAGGGATTTGTGCTGTTTCCAATCTATGGAACGCACGGAACAACAAAAATTGATTACCTTGGTGGTAATCGAATTCTATAGCTGTTTTTCTGTTGGCTGATAACCTGAATATGTCAGATTTGCCAAAGTGATACTTATTGGTAGGAGATGCTACCGTAAGTGTATGGCCTGATGCCAAATTTTTATTGAAGATGTCCTGTTGACTGCTTCAATCTGATGTCCAGATCGAATCCTTTCACTGTAGCTTGTCTGACAGTTTGAAAGGATGACCAAGGTCGGGGTCACCAATGTTAATGTGTGTGTGTGTGTGTAGGAAGCTGGGTTGCATACGGTACATAAACCGTCTACAGTTTGGTCGTCGCAACTAGAACTTGAACCAGTTGGACTGCGGAGTGGGTATCCTACGGTGCGCAAGGGAGGGTCTGAAGACACGGCGACAGCCTCTGCTGATTGCGATGGAAGATGAGTGACAGGCAGTTATGGTACTGTTTCTGATACTGATTTTATTGATAAAACTGATTCTTATTTATAGGTAATAAAAGGTACAAAAGTGCTGAGTCTGTAAAATATATGTTTTGTGTATTATGGATAATTTTAGTGTCTGGTGGGCAATTGCGATATTTTGATGGTCAGCAACTGCCCCGCTGTCTTTGCCCTCTGCGGAGAGAGTGCATTGTCAGCAGAACTCACTGCAGTGGCCAGTGTGTTGTCGTGAGGTATTATATTACATGTTAAATAGAACACTGTGTCACGGTGCCACTGTGATATGCCGACGGGTATTATAAACTATTACTTAAGCATATTTCTGCAACTGAACAGTGGCACTTTCGAGCAGTTTTTATTGCCACTCAACCTCATCAGTGTGTGCTAGGGAGCCCTTCTAATGATTCATTCCATTCAACTAATTTACATGTCACACAAAAACGAAACACAAAGCGTTCAAGGAATGTTACTCAGGTGTAGGAGTACGTGCAACACACCAGGAATAGACTGAGGAGACCTTGACATATCAGATATGTGTGCTTGTTTGGTCAAAGGTAGACTCAAAGGAACTAGGTGGTGTTCTGGGAAATAATTTCACTAGAGGAGAGATTTGCACTCGAGTTTTTCAAGGATTACCTTGACTGTTGCGTTGGCTACGATTCCAAAGAAGGTCTGAAGTGAATTTTAACGTACTGTGTATGAATCATTTCTTTAGCTTAAGCTTTCTTAAAACTTCAGTAAAACATAGAATTCCATTGGAAAATATAAAGAGACTCGAACTTGTGCATTTAGAAAACCAAAAATTCCCTGAAAATATTTTCCCTGTATATTTTGTGCTACGAAAAATGTCTAGAAAGTGTCGGTCAAACGGAAATTCAAAGTATTTCCACATATTTGCATAGTGCCTTCGCCACCCACAAGAAGAACCCATCGATGGGCTATTGAAAATGTTTTATTTGTGCTTTATATACTCACTCGTAACACACGCCACACACAGGGACCAAAAGGTTATTTATTCATGGCAGGAGTTACAGGAGCGCAAACAGGACGCAATTATTCCGACTACTTCCCTTTCTTCGGAAACGATTCCTTCTGGACGTTACACACATCCACTTTTACCACAAATCTAATATACCCCAATACTCATTTTGAGTATCGGGTATAACGAGGGGGAACGTTGTGAGTTGCTGCGTACACCGCAACTCTACAGTTATACCCGATACTAAGTCAGTATGGCTCTCCTGCGGCAGACGCCGCTAATATTGAACCACACGACAAAGAGTGCCTGCGAGAGAGACAGAAAATCAGTCTGAGCGTGACGTCGGGCGCTGCGTGGCCACTGCAAATTGATTTCTTGCTTTTGGCTACAAAAATGATCCGATCTGATCCAGATTCAGCAATCTCATAGATATGGTCATTATCTATGATTCTGCGTTTTTAGTTTTCTCGAATCTGCAATATTGTGGATGCAACAGATTTTCGTTTTTTGCGGGGGTGGAAGGGGGTGGGGCGAAATTCTGAGATATACGTTTTATAGTGAGATCTAACAGAAGTGCGGATACCAAATTTGGTTACTCTAGCCTTAATAGTCTCTGAGATTTGTGGATGCCCCAGATTTTCGTCCTTTGCGGGGGCGGAAGGGGGTTTGGCGAAATTTGGACACGAAACGGTCAAGGTCCGATATCACAGGAGTGTGGATACCAAATTTGGTTGCTCTGGCTCTTATAGGTTCTGAGATCCTTGAACTCATATTTTGCAATTGGCAAAGCCGACCATGAAACCTGTGTGTTAGAGAGAGACAGAGCGAGAAAGAATGAAATTGTTTTCTTGATTCTGGCTATAATAATTATACGATCTGGTTGAGATTTTACACTCTAGAACATATAGTCATCCTCTACGATTCTGCATTTTTGGTTTTATCGTATCTTTAAAAATGTGGATGCCACAGATTTTCGTCATTTGTGGGGGCGGAAGTGGGCGGGGCGAAGTTTTGAAATATTTTTGTAGCAGTGACATATCACAGATGTCTGGATTCAAAACATCGTTGCTCTGGCTCTTATAGTCTTTGAGCACTAGGCGCTGAAGGGGACGGACGGACGGACGGACGGACGGACGGACGGACAGACGGACGGACGGACGGACGGACGGACGGACGGACGGACGGACAGACGGACAGACAGACAGGGCTCAATCGACTCGGCTATTGATGCTGATCAAGAATATATATACTTTATGGGGTCGGAAACGATTCCTTCTGGACGTTACACACATCCACTTTTACCACAAATCTAATATACCCCAATACTCATTTTGAGTATCGGGTATAAAAAGAAAGACAGATTTTGACATCATCAGCATAAATTAGTGTAGTTGAGTATTTTATAACTTGAGGAAGGTCGTTAACAAATAAAATAAACAGAAGCGGGCCCAGATGACTTCCCTGTGGCACACCTGAAGTAACATTAACAGTATTTGACAACCCGTTAGAAAACAAAACACGTTGAGTACGGTTAGAGAGATAGGACAAAATCCAATCAAGAAGATTCGTTGGAAACCCTAATAAAGAGCGCTTTTGAATAAGCAGAGCATGGTTCACAGAATCGAATGCCTTGCTGAAGTCCGTAAAAACTACATCCGTCTGCAAACCAATTTGGAAAACACGGTGGATTAGGTTAGAAAACTCAAGGTTAGTCGATGTTGAACGATGTCTGAAAAAACCGTGTTGCGACGGAGATATCAAGCTGCAACAAAGATGTTGCAGTTGCCGGGTGACCAGGAACTCAAGAAGCTTCGGGATGGCGGAAAGCTTTGCGATACCACGATAGTTTTCAATATTTGATCTTGAACCTTTTTTGTGCAGCGGAATGATGTAGGACTCATTCCAAATTACTGGGAGACAAGACTGTTCCAAGGAGAGGTTGAAGAGAAAGGTCAAGGGTTTGCAAAGGGACTGGGCACAGTGTTTTAAGATGCAGCTTGGTACCTTATCTGGACCCGCAGAAAACGATATGTCCATAGATGACAAACCTTCCAGAACAACGCTTTCCTCGAAAAAGGGCAGAAAAATGCTGTTAGCTTGAGGTAGCTGGTACTGGGTCTTGTATTCGCGAATGGAAGGAATTTATGTGATGTGTGCAGGATTTCGATTGCACAATGTGTTGCTCAAGGAAAATGCCTCCGCACAGATAAGTGACGCCTCTCGTGTTGGCACAAATTGCACAATGAAAATTTTGTGTGCTTGATTTGCCTCATGCCTCAAAGCACAAAACAAGTTGATTCTGATTGACGTGCGGCCAAAAAAACACCTACTTTATATTGCAAATAAGTTCCTTCAAGGTTTTCCAGTTGTAAAGATAATTTAGGATGAGAAATGTGTTTACTGTTGGGCAAATTGATCAGGGTGGAGCGGAAAGCGTTCTCCGTGGGATGATTGAACTCGATGCTAAAGTTCCGAATGAGTCGAGCGATGCCCAGCTCGAGCTCCATGTCCACGATGCGCTTTCCAACGCACATCCGGGGTCCAAATCCGAAGGGCAAGAACACAAACGGATTCTTCAGCTTCAAGTCATTTGCCGGGCATTGCCCGTTGGAGTCTGTGGCGTTACGAATCCAACGTTCTGGCAGGAACTCAGCAGCCTTGGGGAAGTGCTCCTCGCTTGATAGCAAGCTCAGGGGAACCATCGACACACAGGTACCAGCTGGCACTTGGTATCCGCTCAAAACGCTGTCCCGATTGAGAAATCGGCCATTGCCGATGACCAAAGGATAGATCCGTTGTGACTCTTTGATGCAGGCACGTAGATAGGGAACGTTCTTCATCGATGCCTCAGTGAATTCGGAGTCCTTCTCGGGTAGAACCTTCATCACCTCTTCTCGGAGTACGGCCTGCTTCTCCGGATTCTTGGAAAGGCACAGCAAGGCCGCTGTAAAGGTACTTGAGGTCTGTAAAAAAAGGATGTATGAGATAAGGGTAAGTATGAGAACAACAGACTACGTACGGTATCCACTCCGGCCATTAGCATGTCCATGGCCATAACCGTCGCCACCTTTTTGTCGATCTTGAGCAGCTTTTCCAGTACACTCTGCTCGCTCTCAGGGCGGACAACACCCTCCTTGGCCTCTTTCTCTAGACGCTCTATAGCTTCGTCTACATACGCTGAAGTTATTTCTTGAACGCCATCTAGGGACTTCATTAGCTTCATTAGCTTGGGTGTTTTAACGTAACGCCAGATGGAGGGCTTCATCTCCAGATCGGCTGTTAATTCAAAAAAATCGTCCAGGTACTTGAAAAGTAACACAGCCTGGTCGTTATCGCCCGACTCTTTGAGCAGTCCCAACTGCTTGTCCAGAGCCACCACAGAGACTGACTCGAGGGTCCACCGATTTATAACGTTTAAGAAATCATCTGGAGCTTCCTGGGTATCGATATCACGGAGTGCTTTAATACTGTGAAGGGGGGAGAAAATACTTGAGCGTAAACAGTGATTTATTATTAGTCATACGCACCGTTGCACAAACTCCTGGTTCACTTGGGACATCTTCTTATAGTAAAGCCGCACGGTCTTCGGCTGCATTAGGACAAGATTTACAGCCGATCGAAAGTCGCTCCAGGTTTTTCCTGGTGTGGGTAAAGCTCCCTCCACTCCCTGGAATAAATCCTTTCTATGAGTCTTCCGATGATAGCGAAGAGTATCGCTGCCAGGCCGATTTCCTCCAGGCATAAAATTCCGAACAGTAGACAGAAAAGTTGTACTAGGAATCTGATCAAAGGGACGAGCTTGTAGCCACTCTGCATCATTTCTGGGCTCTGCTACAGCTGCTGTGGTCTGCCAACGCTACAAGAGATTTAAAAACGTATATCACTGTGATATCGGATCTATATGTATGTAGTAGTTTAAGTTGCTTGATGGCAACGAGTAACATTTATTTGATAAGTATCTTGGACTTAAAATTATAACAGCTCCAAGTTTTACAAGTATGTTTGTGACTAATTATATGCGTGTACGTCTGATGCGTGGCTGAACTGACAACTGACTGATCTCTCTCTCTTGCTATCGGCTCTCTCAGAGCCGATTACTGCTCTATCCCGACGACACGACGAAAACACGACCGCTTCGTGTCTCTCTCTTTCCTTCGTTTCCTACATTCGGCTGTCCTGACGGACCATTCGCCTCGGATGGGTCTAGCCAAGGTTTCATATATTCTGAAACTGTAGAGGTCTTATAGGGACCCTCAGTATCCCCAATCTTCTCGACTTCGTACCTTCTATGATTCTTTACCCTAACCACCTTATACGGCCCTAGATCCTTTCCTTTTAGCTTTAATCCAGTACCATACTGAGTACGCTTGACAGCTACTAGCTCATTAACCTCATACTGTCTATCTAGTTTCCTTTTTAAGTCAAAACTCTTCTTGTTTTCCTGCTGTAACCGTGCAATGTTTTCAACTACTTCCTTTCTAATTTTTTCGCGGTCCTTGTTCAACTCTTCGATAAGTGATTCTTCCAATATTTCTTTTATTTTTGGATCCATTCCTATACGCATGTCTAGCCCAGTCAATATCTTGAAAGGTGTTACCTGTGGTCTTCGCGGCTCAACACTGTTGATCATTTGCTGTTCTTTTCCTAGATGCTTATTCCAACTACCGGAATTACCCTGACACAATTTCGACAACATAGGCACCACTATCTTGTGCATCCTTTCGACTTGACCATTCCCACGTGGAACGCCTGTGGCAATCATTAAATGCTGTATTTTCTCTCTCTCACAATATTCACGAAACAAATTGGACATAAACGCTGCACCCCTATCCGTCACTATTCTGTTCGGATTACCAAAACTAGTCCCCTGAATTTCCAAACACTTAACGACCTCTTCAACACCTGTACTACGTGTAGAATATAACCAAACAAACTTAGAAAATCCATCAACGACAACCAGTATATAATTGTACTGTTTTTTAGTCATTTCCATTGGTCCAACGTGATCAATGTGATACGTTTGTAACGGCCTATCACCCTTGTCTATTGGTTGCAAATAACCCTCACGTTTTCCTGTCTTTTCATTGACAATGATACACTCGACACAACTATTTATTACGCGCCATACTTTGTCTTTTAACTTCGGAATATAATACGACTTTTCAATGATATCTTGTGTCTTTTTAACTGAAAAATGTCCTTGCTTATGTGCTATTGATATAATCTCATTTTCCAACTGAGCTGGTACTACGATAAGCTCCTTATCCGGATCCTTAAACAAAATCTGATTCTGAATATAATAATCCTCATATTCCTTGTCCTCCACAATACTTTTAACAGCCTTAACCCAATCGTCGGTTAGCTGAGCTTCTTTCAAACGATGAGCTATACTTTCGGTCACCATAAAACAAGATACACGACTCAACGCGTCAACGTGCCTCAGCTTCGTTCCTGAGCGATGTTCTATAACATAATTAAAATCTTGTAGGTACATGGCCCAACGTGCTACTCTCAAAGGAACGTCTTTCTTTTTGATCGTCATTGTCAATGCATTACAATCTGTGACAATTTTGAACTTTATACCCAAAACGTATACACGCCATTTCGCTAAAGCTTCGATAATTGCCAGAACCTCAAGGTCATAAGCAGGATATTTCTCTTCACATGGCTTAGTCCTACGGCTCATATATTGAACTGGATGGAATTGGCTGTCTTCCAAACTCTTTTGCAGTAACACGGCTCCATACCCCCATTTTGATGCATCAGTATGGATTTCTGTCTCCAACTTCGGGTTGTACATTTCTAAAACAGGTCTACTAATCAATGCTACCTTTAGTTGTTCAAACGCAACCTGATGTATCTCCTTAAATTCAAATTTAACATGCTTCCGCAGCAGATCTGTCAATGGTTTTGCAATAACAGCATAAACCTCAATAAACTTTCGGAAATAAGAGGTCAATCCTATGAAACGCTGCACTGCTTTTTTATCAACTGGCACTGGGAACTTTTCGACTGCCCTCGTCTTCTCATCACTTGGTCTTATCGTATTCTTTTCTATTATATACCCCAGAAAATTAACCTTTTGTCGTAACAGCTGACACTTTCTCCAATTTATACGTAGCCTATTCATTTCCGCTATCTTCAGTACTTTTCTCAACTTTAACAAACTCTCTTCTACATCTTGACTACAAATAATAACGTCATCCATATAGACTGCTGCTTCATTATTCTTTACCAAATCTCTCAACACAGCCATTATAAATCTGGTAAACACCGCTGGAGAATTCGAAATTCCAAATGGTACATATAAAAATTCGAACTGACCATTCTGAGTGACAGAAGACGTATATTTTTGAGACTCGACTTCTACAGGCACATGGAAAAAACCATTCATTAAATACAACGTGGTGAAATACTTTGCACCCTGCAGTTTCTCCAACACTGTATCCATATGTGACATTGGAAAGTTATCGCAAACTATTTTCTCATTCAGCTTTCGGTAATCACAGCATTGTCTCTTGCTACCGTTCTTTTTGGGTACCAACACTACTGGTGATGCATACTCCGATGTACTTGGCTTTATAATCTTCTGAGCCAGCCACTCTTCCACTTGCTTGTCCACGATTTCCTGTTCACACAACGGTAATCGTCTCGGATGCTGGAAAACTGGTATCTCATCCACTAATACAATTTTCATTTTTATCGGCGCATCTACATTTCTCTGATGTTGGTACTTTCCTACCATACCCCTAACCTCTCTAGCATGTGCTTCACTGAGATGACCAACATCAATTGAAAACTCCTTCTCAACTTCGTCAATACTTGACATGCAAATGCCTTTATATTCATTAAACAATTCCACGCATGAGGACGATGCTACCTGATCAAGTTTCTTATCTTTATCCTCACCACAAACTCTACGAACAAATCTTGTTCCTGTCTTAGAAACTTGCATGTCCACATGATCCAGAATAGTCCTTCCTAAAATGGCTTCAAAACCAATATCCTCGTCTGGAATGACATGAAATTCTACCTCCATTTCAATCTCATCGATTTTCACTGGTATCTAAAAGCTACCAAAAGTTACAACTTGACTATCTCCAATACCTGTTAAAAATATCTCCTGGCCGATCAGTTCAAGATGTCCAAATTTCAAAAATACCCTCCTGCGAATTAAACACAAATCTGCTCCAGTATCAATCAAACCTTGGAATACCAAATTCGCGTACTTAATATCCTTTAATTCCAAACCTGATGGAGTGAAAATACCTGACGGCTTATCAACGATTTCCTTATCTCGAATAATGTTCGTATTCGATCTCTTTTCTTGTCTGGTTTCGACCTTGACATTACAGCTTGCAGCACGGTGTCCTGGTTGGCCACATTTGAAACAACAAAAATCATTTTTGGGATAATCTTTCCTCAAATGCGATTTGTCTCCACACTTAAAACATTTCCTAAAATTCTCTGCCATCGACCCTTTCACCGAACTCTCACTTTTATTACTCAGCGGCCAATTCTTACTCATCGGCTTGGATCCGCCTCTAGCTTTCTGGTAAACATCGATCTGAAATTTAAGCTCCTTTAAGTTTCTAGCTTGGTACAGCATTGCCTTACTTGCCCTAGCGTCTGGTATACCATCCACAAAATATTCGATTAAACTCTCATCATCTAGTTTAATTGGCTTGGCTATCTCCATTAACGCATACAAAAACTCATGCAACGACTCTCCTTTTTTCTGCTGGCGCTTTTGCAACATTCTATGTACTTCTACGGACGACAGTTTAACACTAAACTCATCCAACAGAGCTGCCTGCAACGAATTCCAGTAACGAATATCACGCAAACTACGAGCGAAAGATTTTGGTGCACCAACTAACAACTTCTTGGCATAAATGAATAATTGTAATTGACTCCATTGAACAATAGCTGCGCATTCTTCTAATTCCTCTATCCATTGATTGATGTCGGGGTTATTAGAACCAGAAAATTGTGACACACTACCTTTCACGTCTTTTAGCGTAAACCAAGATTTATACTCTGCCTGTCGCGTACCTGGTTGAACTGCTACGGTATCATCCACTGCTGTTACTACGGACTCATTCTCTGACTCTTCTTCATCCTCAACTGGAAAGCCGTGATGTATTAATAGTCTATCTTGCAAATCGCGCTTTCGTCCCGTCGTCTGCAACGCAAGCTCTCTTAACTTCTCTCGCAAATCTGCGACTCTCAGTGTCATTATCTCTTCAACTTGCATCGTGACGATTTAAATACAAAATAATTGATATTAGCTTATATCTAAGAAAATGTAATTAAATCAACTTAAACAACCTTATTACTGCTGGCCTGTTAACAATTTTCCAGTTAACATCGACTCCGAAAACGCCTTTAAAGTCGTCACTGTTAACGATCGCTTCTCTGTTAACGCTCACCTTACTATGGGCTTACCCTTGTTAACTCTCGCTTCTGCGCAGAACTTTCCAGACTCCAAATTTGACGCACACACACCACCACATCCAGATCTCGCTTGCCTGTCGATGTCGCTGTTGCCTCCTCTCTTTGTTGCCTTGCCTTGCTCTCGCTGTTCGCCGTTAACTCGTTGTCGCTTCCCGAATCGTCGCTGCTTCTGCTGTTACAAAATGGTCGTCTCCTTGCTGCTTGTCTCTTCTTGTAGTTGTAGTCTCCGTCCGACGCAGTGCAACACAACAACAATCAATGTTCTTTGATTCTTGCTGTTTGCTGCCGTCGTTTTGTCGCTTCTGCTTCCTTTGGAACGAACGCACTCAGATTGTCGTCTCTGTGCCGCTTGTCTCCTTGTAGCTCTAGCCTCTCAGACGCAATGCACAACAACAACAACGAAGGTTTTGATTCTTGCTGTGTTTGCTGCCGTCTGCCGTCGTTTTGTCGCTTCTGCTCTCTTTGGAACGAACGCGCTCAGATTGTCGTCTCTGTGCCGCTTGTCTCCTTGTAGCTCTAGCCTCTCAGACGCAATGCACAACAACAACAACAACGAAGGTTTTGATTCTTGCTTTGTTTGCTGCCGTCTGCCGTCGTTTTGTCGCTTCTGCTCTCTTTGGAACGAACGCGCTCAGATTGTCGTCTCTGTGCCGCTTGTCTCCTTGTAGCTCTAGCCTCTCAGACGCAATGCACAACAACAACAACGAAGGTTTTGATTCTTGCTGTGTTTGCTGCCGTCTGCCGTCGTTTTGTCGCTTCAGCTCTCTTGAATGTCTGCTCACACTAATGCGCCTTCTTCGACAAGTGTCTCTCTCGCACTTATAGGCCAGACTGCAATTCAATTTCGCACCGCGACCGATCTCTTGTGTCACCAGTCTCGTGTTCGCCAAAATTTCCAAATACACGCACAAATCTCACTTGCAAATGTTGTTGTCTTGGGCTTATTTTCGGACGAGCCCCAAATTTGTAGTAGTTTAAGTTGCTTGATGGCAACGAGTAACATTTATTTGATAAGTATGTTGTACTTAAAATTATAACAGCGCCAAGTTTTACAAGTATGTTTGTGACTAATTATATGCGTGTACGTCTGATGCGTGGCTGAACTGACAACTGACTGATCTCTCTCTTGCTATCGGCTCTCTCAGTGCCGATTACTGCTCTATCCCGACGACACGACGAAAACACGACCGCTTCGTGTCTCTCTCTTTCCTTCGTTTCCTACATGTATACGCCAGATGCTGTCTTAACGTCAACCACTCGTACGTGGTTGTCCTGTCCAGGATATGTCTTAATGATGCGACCCATTGGCCACTTCATTACAGGAAGGTTGTCTTCCTTAACCAAAACTAATAATCCTTCAGGTACGTTTGGTGAAGCGGTCTTCCATTTATGCCGAGCTTGCAATTCTTGGAGGTATTCTGTAGACCATTGTTTCCAGAATGAATGCTTTAGGCGTGATACCAATTCCCAGCGCTTGACCAATGTTCTTCCTTGATGATCAGTATTGACGTCAGGAGGCGTTGTCAATGGTTCACCAATCAAGAAGTGTCCTGCGGTGAGCGCTGTTGTATCAGTGGGATCATTTGACATTGGACATGGGTCGAGAATTGAGAATTGCTTCAATTTCGATTATCACTGTGTTTAGTTCTTCAAATGTCAATGAGGCTGTGTTGGTGGTTGTTACCAACAGCTTTTTTGCTGATTTTACCGCCGCTTCCCAGAGGCCGACAAACGATGGAGCCCTGGGAGGAATGAATTTAAAATCCACTTGTTTTATGTCGCAATGATTCGCAATGAGCACTTGCCTTTGAGCTGAATATTGAGTCTTCTAATTCTTTAAGCTGGTTGTTTGCACCCACAAAGTTCGTTGCATTGTCGCAATGAATAGTTTGCCACTTCCCACGTCTGCTTAAGAATCGACGCAGGGTGGCCAAGAATGCATCTGTGGTCAGGTCGCTTACCAGCTCCAGGTGTACTGCCTTTGTGAAAAGCAGCAGAACACGGCGATGTATGCCTTATCTGGTCTTTTGCCTCGGATCTTATGGTGGATCGAGATTGGTCCACAGTAGTCGACGCCTGCATTAAGAAACGGTCGTGCTTGTGTGACTCGTTGTGCTGGGAGATTGCCCATGATCTGGTGCATCAGCTTTGGTCTAGCCTTGGTGCATCTAACACAGCTGTGGATGATGCTTCTAGCCATTGTCTTGTCATTGATAATCCAATATTGTTGTCTTGCGATTGCCCTTAATGCTTGAGCACCACAATGCATGTTCTCCTCATGTAGCTCCCGCAAAATCATTTTGACGATTGGGTCATTGTAAGGCAGCAAAACTGGGTGTTTTGCGTTGTATGGAAGTAGAGCTTCTTCAAGTCTACCACCAACTCGGATGAGCTCATCGTCTCCTAGGAAGGGAGATAACGATATGATCGAGCTCTTTCTATCCACAGTCTTATAGCGTTGGAACTGTTTTAACTCTGCTGTAAGCTCGACTTGTTGTATGGTTCGCAGGATTATAGTGCGGGCGTGAGTCAGTTCTTCTGCGCAGAGCGTCGTGGTGTTCGCTCTGTTGGTTTTGTAGCAGAAGCGTAACATATATGCCACAATGCGTTGCAGTTTGTGAAACGAGTTGCTATGTCTGCTAGTATATAATTCATCCCCAAGTGCGCTAGGTGTGATTGGCAAGCTTACATGTTTAGCTTTTCTCTCAAGATTGCTGGGTTCTATGTTGGGTGCCTTCGTCCAGTTGTCTCGAGATCCGTGCAGGAATAATGGTCCATATAACCACAGATTGTGATCTGCCAGTCTGCTTGCTGCGATTCCTCTCGACAGGACATCGGCTGCGTTGTTGGCCGATGACACGTGACGCCATTGTGACTGGTTTGTTAATGCCTGGATTTTGGCTATTCGATTTGCCACAAAGGTATGGTATGTTGATGACGATGCGTTTATCCAGGATAACACAACGGTGGAATCACTCCAAAACCATCCTGAAACCGTGTTAATGTCCATGTGCAGATCCTGTCGGACTCGGTTTGTGAGCTCGGCACCGAGGACTGCAGCACAAAGTTCTAACCGTGGTAGCGATTGTTTGGCTGTCGGCGCCACACGTGATTTCGAACAGAGCAGTCTTACTGACACTTGGTTGTTTTTGTATGTAGCGCGTACATATACAGCTGCGCCATATGCTCGTTCTGATGCATCTACAAACGTATTGAGTTCTTGGGTAACTGGAATTTTACCATCGTAGATATGCCGGGGAACTTGCATTTTGTTTAATGTTTGTAAGTCGTCCTGGTATTCTTTCCATTCGGTTTGGTGTTGTAATGGTAATTCGTCATCCCAATCCAGTTTGAGCTCCCAAAGTTGTTGCATGAAGATTTGATGAGACCCAGAGTTTTCACGCTGTAGTGCTCTAGTGTCTCTCCTAGTTTTACATCGGTTACAATATCCTCTTTGGGGATTCCTTGGAGAAGTTGCTCATTGTTGGAGCACCACTTGCGCAATTTGAATCCGGACGGTAGCAATATCTTATTTATTTCTTGTCGAACATGAATTGCCTCTGGAATCGTGTTTGCTCCAGTTAGACAGTCGTCAACATAGAAATCGGTTTTTAATGTTGTTGATCCTACTGGTAGTCTGTCTTTGTATTGTATTGCCAAATGATCCAGACATTTCGTTGCTAGGAACGGAGCAGCTGTTGTCCCATATGTTACTGTTTTCAGGCGATAGTACCTGATCACTTCGGATGGATTGTTTCTCCAGACTATCATTTGATGGAATTGATCCTCCGGGTTCATCCACACTTGCCGGTACATCTTTTCTATGTCCGCTGTGAATACGTACTTATGAATTCGAAATCGTAGCAGAATGGACATAAGTTCGCTCTGAACGGTGGGTCCAGCCTGCAGGATGTCGTTCAAAGATTTCCCGCTTGTTGATTTGCATGAGGCATCGAATACTACCCGAAGCTTTGTAGTGGTGCTTTCAGGTTTGAGTACACAATGATGTGGAATGAAGTAGTGCCTTTTAAGAACTTTTGATGCTGGCACCATCTTCATATGTCCTAGTCCTTCATACTCTTCCATGAAGTCCACATAACTCTTCCAAGTTTCTGGTGAGCTTCGCCGCTCCAACGCTAGGAATCTTTTTGTTGCGGTTTCCAACGACTCCCCCAGGGCTGAAGGGTGTTCGGAAAATGGGAGCTTTACAATAAAACGGCCGTCTGAAGCTGTCTGAAGATTTTCTATAAAATGAGCTTCGCACCGTGCTTCCACTGGAGTGCGTGGTTTGTCTTCCGTCTCTAGATTGTCCAGAGTCCAGAATCTTTCCATGAGCTCGTTTACTCCCGTTGCACAAATGGGTGAGGAATTGTGGGCAGATTTGCCTTTTCCTGCCACAATCCATCCCAGTTTCGTGTTTTGTAGCAACGGGCCTCCTGTCCTTAGCTGCTGTTGATCTGGTAGCAGCAGCGAGTAGTAATGCTCGGCTCCGATTAGCATGTCGATTTTGCCTGGCTTATGGAAGTTTGGATCTGCCAGTGAGATCTTGCTTGGTACGTTTAAGCTCTCTGAATCGAGTGCCTGAGCTGGTTGATCAGCTATTATCTGTGGTAATACGAAAGCTTCAATTCTTTGCGTAAAACCATTGTGAAGGGATTTCATGAGCACATTTACTCGTGCTCTGCTGGTCTTTGATTGACCTCCAATTCCTTCGATCCGTAATGTTGTGTCTTTTAGTTTGAGTGACAACATTGATGCCATTCGTTCAGAGATCAAGTTTATCTGTGATCCTGAATCTAGCAGTGCTCTGAAATTAGCAACCTGCCCGTTGTTGGCTTCTACTGCCACCTTTGCTGTGGCCAGAAGATTGTAACTATTGTTACTTGCTGCACCAACCGTCGGGCCTCTTGATTTTGTAGCTGCTCCTGATGCTGTTTCCAAATGTAGCATCGTGTTGTGCTTCTTGTCATACTTGAAGCAGTTTCGACCAGGGCATGCGTTTGTTTTGTGATTTGTTCTAAAACAATTAACGCACATTTTTTGTTTTTGTACCCAATTTAGTCGTTCTGATGGAGATTTGGAGCGAAATTCTTCGCATCCGTAGAGCCAATGGCTTGCTTTCTTGCAGAATGTGCATAAGGGTGCTCGCGCTCTCCCTGTGTTTGCTGATGCACATGTCGTGCCTTTTGGCTCTCTCCTTGATGCTGGTGGCTTCTTACTGGTTCCTAGAACCCGAATTCTTTGCTCCAAGAACTGAAGCATCGTATCCAGCGCCTGGATGTCCTTTGAGCTTCCCAATGATTGCTCATACAAGGCCTTATTTGTTACATCCAGTTTGTTTCTGATAATGGCAATCAATATCGGATCCCATGTAGATATATTGATGCCCAATCCCTTTAGTGATGCAAGGGATTCTATGGTTGTTATATACAACTCTTTTAATGACATGGGATCGTCATTAATTGTTTGGTGATTGAGGAAGCGGTTCAGTACCGTATTCGAAACATCTCTGGGATTGTTGTATGCGTCAACTAGTATTTCCCAAGCGGCTTCATAGTTTTCTTCCTTTAGATCGATATGTCGAATCAATTTTTCTGCCTCGCCGGTAACGGTGGTTTTAAGATACCACATCTTTTTCACCGTAGGCATGTTGGTCTCATGCACCATGCATGAGAACAGATCGAAGAACTGGGTCCATTTTAATAGATCCCCATCAAACTTTGGGATGCTGATGCGTGGAAGCTGCACGTTATCCGTGTTTGGTGTGGCTGATTTCCATGTCATATCCTCCTTCCACTGGGTCCTCGTATTCCTCATGAATTGTGAAGTGGACTTCCTGCGCTTGAGTCCATAGTGATTTTATCAAATCACTTGATGTGCGTTCTTCCGCCTCTGAAAGTTGTTTCAGATTGCGTTTAACGGACTCTACTATGGCCTTTTGTCGGCGACATAGGGAAAGCAGTTTGCTGTAATCCTTCGAGGACTGCTGGATTAGATCGCTTTCTTTGGGACCTACTGAAGGTTTCTCATGCTTTTCTTTAGGGACGATTTGACGTTCCCCACGAGCACTAGACGTCTGTGATAGCTTATCCATGCATTCGGTAAAAATCGTAATGTATTGCTTACATGTTGTACGTAAGTCTTCACGGAATTTTACGTATTCATCCGTTTTGTCTGTATCGCGAAGTTTGGAGTCGTTTTTGTTGAAGCGATTCCACGCATTTTCGAGTGCTGATATTTTGGCTTGAAAATAAGAGGCCGTTTGCTGTCGTTCTTGGGAATCTTTTTTAAAGTTCCGAATGCACCTCGATATTTCCTCACCAATCTCTTGCTGCACATCCATTGCCATTGTAGCGGCAGCTTCTGCCTCCATATGTGTATCCATTCTATCTGTTTGTACTTATTACTTCTGACCCGTTGGGAGTGTTTTATTTGCTTTGCAGCTGGATACGCTCCGAATCGCAACCGTTGTCGGTCAAAAAGGTAATAGTACAGGTGATGTGTTGGATGGAGGGATTTGTGCTGTTTCCAATCTATGGAACGCACGGAACAACAAAAATTGATTACCTTGGTGGTAATCGAATTCTATAGCTGTTTTTCTGTTGGCTGATAACCTGAATATGTCAGATTTGCCAAAGTGATACTTATTGGTAGGAGATGCTACCGTAAGTGTATGGCCTGATGCCAAATTTTTATTGAAGATGTCCTGTTGACTGCTTCAATCTGATGTCCAGATCGAATCCTTTCACTGTAGCTTGTCTGACAGTTTGAAAGGATGACCAAGGTCGGGGTCACCAATGTTAATGTGTGTGTGTGTGTGTAGGAAGCTGGGTTGCATACGGTACATAAACCGTCTACAGTTTGGTCGTCGCAACTAGAACTTGAACCAGTTGGACTGCGGAGTGGGTATCCTACGGTGCGCAAGGGAGGGTCTGAAGACACGGCGACAGCCTCTGCTGATTGCGATGGAAGATGAGTGACAGGCAGTTATGGTACTGTTTCTGATACTGATTTTATTGATAAAACTGATTCTTATTTATAGGTAATAAAAGGTACAAAAGTGCTGAGTCTGTAAAATATATGTTTTGTGTATTATGGATAATTTTAGTGTCTGGTGGGCAATTGCGATATTTTGATGGTCAGCAACTGCCCCGCTGTCTTTGCCCTCTGCGGAGAGAGTGCATTGTCAGCAGAACTCACTGCAGTGGCCAGTGTGTTGTCGTGAGGTATTATATTACATGTTAAATAGAACACTGTGTCACGGTGCCACTGTGATATGCCGACGGGTATTATAAACTATTACTTAAGCATATTTCTGCAACTGAACAGTGGCACTTTCGAGCAGTTTTTATTGCCACTCAACCTCATCAGTGTGTGCTAGGGAGCCCTTCTAATGATTCATTCCATTCAACTAATTTACATGTCACACAAAAACGAAACACAAAGCGTTCAAGGAATGTTACTCAGGTGTAGGAGTACGTGCAACACACCAGGAATAGACTGAGGAGACCTTGACATATCAGATATGTGTGCTTGTTTGGTCAAAGGTAGACTCAAAGGAACTAGGTGGTGTTCTGGGAAATAATTTCACTAGAGGAGAGATTTGCACTCGAGTTTTTCAAGGATTACCTTGACTGTTGATTCCAAAGAAGGTCTGAAGTGAATTTTAACGTACTGTGTATGAATCATTTCTTTAGCTTAAGCTTTCTTAAAACTTCAGTAAAACATAGAATTCCATTGGAAAATATAAAGAGACTCGAACTTGTGCATTTAGAAAACCCAAAATTCCCTGAAAATATTTTCCCTGTATATTTTGTGCTACGAAAAATGTCTAGAAAGTGTCGGTCAAACGGAAATTCAAAGTATTTCCACATATTTGCATAGTGCCTTCGCCACCCACAAGAAGAACCCATCGATGGGCTATTGAAAATGTTTTATTTGTGCTTTATATACTCACTCGTAACACACGCCACACACAGGGACCAAAAGGTTATTTATTCATGGCAGGAGTTACAGGAGCGCAAACAGGACGCAATTATTCCGACTACTTCCCTTTCTTCGTCGACTGTGTAGCGGTCTGCACTCTCCTTGACCACAACACTAATTCAACACCTTTCGACGTGGCCAGGAATTAGTTTGCCAACGCGGCTCAAGCGGTAGGACGGCTCACCGGTAGCGGTGATAGTAGGACGAAAAACTAAGGAAAGTATGGGATAAAGGAGAGAGTAGGCGATGACTGTGCTACTGCCAAATAGACCACATAGTCGTACTCTATTTCATCATTCTATATTCAATAAATATATTACTGTTTCAATAATTCACTTTGAAATCAACGAAAATGTTTGGTCCACTTACAGTAATACCGATGAACGGACAGACAGGCGGCCTGAATGGAAGCAAGCGGCGCAACAACGATGGTTCGTATTGTGTTACTTGGATTGGGGGATCCTCCACAGCCAGATGTCATTTTCTCCCATCAATAACTTCAATGATTCAGTGGTATTGGCACTTTGCAACTCTTGAGAAACCCAACTCTAGGCGGTTCAAGGAGCAGACTTTCCACTTAAAAGTTCTCCGATGACCTTGGCGCATTTCAAGTTGGCGAAAACTTTCTCCAGCGGAAATTGTCTTGAGTTTTTCGTATAATGCCACTTTAAGCGAACTGCCGAGTGCAGGTCGCGAATCACACAACTTAAACATTTATTGCATTTTATTTTCGTATTTGTTTTAATTTAGTTTTCAGTTCGTTTGCTTTTTTGGCAAATTGCATGTAAACACGAACGAAGAAGGGTGCCAATGAAATCGAAATCGCTTAAGGGCGATCATAGTGAAGCGGTGGGGTTGGGGTTGAAGGTGGCGTCGGGAAAGGGGCGGTGGTGCTGGTGAAATTAATTTTTCAATTTCCCACTTTTTTGGCTAATAGATTTCTCGGTAAAGCTATCCACCATTCGTATCTGGATGCACGAAAAGGACATTGGCAAGCTGACACGCATTCTGTGGGCGGGCCAAGGACATCGCTTGTGCCAGCAGGCCAGCAATAATGGGCGTGTCAAGCGTTTCCTTGCCGCCGCGCCACATGTCATGGTAAGGCAATGCACTGAAAATCCAACTGCCTCTTTTACCAAATGACTCCACAGAATGCCATTAAGGATCTGCATCAGGCGGTGATCGACAACAAATTGGAAACGGTGCAGGCGCAACTGGAGCCTCCCGTGCCCGCTGCCTTGGTGACCTGCAAGGACGGCAATGGACTGAATGTCATCCACAAGGCCGCCGGCTTGGGCCACACCAAGATCCTGGAGTATCTGGTCGGTCTCTGGCCGGAGGGCGCCCACGAGATGGACATCACCGGCAAGACGCCGCTCCATTGGGCAGCCAGTGCCAAAAACAACATGCGCTGCTATCCCCTGCTCCCCCAGGCGGGTTGTGACGAGGAGGCCCTCGACTATGTGAGTGGGGGATGGCAATCAACCGAGCAATTAAAATGATTCATTGGGGCAATTTCAGAAAATGAAGTCAGCCTCGTACTACCGCCACAAGCCGCACGAAATCGAGCGGGCTTTCCTCGTCTATGTCCCGGAGGCACCGCGCGTCTCCCCCGAGAGCATCACTGACTGGAATGCGTTGAGCAATGAGAGTGGTGAGAATAGTGCCGGAGGCGATGCGGGCAGCAAGGTAAGTCGGGGAGGGCGTAGGCAGCAGCTTGTGGGGAATCCCTACACCATCTATCTGTTTATTTCACAGAAATTGGACATTAAAATGACACCGGCTGTGAATGGACGTAAATCGCTGGACGACAGCATCGAGAACACTTCGGAGCTGGACACAAACGATGGGTGAGTGGGTGGTGAAGCATCTAAGGGCAGACAGAGACAGGGATTAGGCTAAGTTTTGGCTGCGCTGGATTCAGTTTTTGTTTGATTTTTGTGCGTTCTTTGTGGGGCATTGCTTTGAGAGAAGATTTTTTGCATTTTGAAACCGCAGTACAAGTGCCAATGATGACGAAGAGGATTTGTCCAAAGCGGATTTGGATGCGGATGTAGATCCGGCACCGGTTCCGCCGGAAGTATCGCCGCAGCGCAGACCGGAAACGCCAGCCACATTCAACAATGGCCACATTAATGGCGATATCGAAGGCGACACCGAAGACAGTGAGGCGGAGGTAAGTGTTGCCTTTTTTGCTTGTGGATTGCGTCTTTCGTTTGCTTTCGTTGGTTTTTGCTTGCACTCCTCCAAAAGCTTTCTCTGTGTTGCACTCGGATTTGCTTTGGCGGCACAGGCGGGGCGGGGGCTCTGTGAAAGTAAGCCATTGTCGGCTCTCGCTTTCCCCATCACCACTTTATATCTATGCGCTTTTTGTTTAGACCTCTTAAGTACTTCTCTGCTGTACATACAATGAATCGAAGGCTGAGATCGTAGTAAAACAATCCTTTGAATCACTCGGAAAGCAATCAGTCGACAATTGTTTACTTTTACAGAATATTGCAAGAGCTATAAGCGGCGGTAAAGAAGAAGAAGATGGCCAGGGTAAAGAGGAGGATCAAGAAAAACATGAGGAACCGAAGGAACAGGAGTCTGCTGCAAGCGAGGAATTGAATGATAAGCTGGAAAACCACGAAGAAAATGTCGCAGAGAGTAATGATGTGGAACAGAAGGAGGAGGAGCAGCCTGCCACAGAGAGTGAGCCAGAAGTTAACGAAAAGACTGAAGAGGCGGAGCCAGAGATGGAAGCAGAACAGGATGTGCCAGAGGCGGCAGTTGAAGAGGAAAAGATCACCAATTTGGAGGAGCCAGTGGAACCAGTGGCTGAGGAGAAGGAGATACAGGATCAGGATAATGTAGAGAATGATGAGAACGATGACGATGATGAGGTACACTTTGGCGTGCTCTAGGTGTCCAACGTGCAACGTTTCTTTGTAGTTTGTATTGTGTGTGCCGTTAAACCGCTCAAACCACTTTTTCCAAATCTTCAAACTCAACTGTGAACTGTAAAATGAAAGCAAACTAACTATCTAACAACCAATCAATCAATTAAATGCAACAGTAAGAGCCACAGCCACAGCAACAGCAACAGCAACAACTGCAGCCGCAATCTAAGAAAGAATAACAGTAGCAATCAGCTTATATAATTATATAACCAGACTTTTTACTTCTTTATGCAGATATACATAGACTCTTTATATATATACCTATATATTTTTTAAAAGCAACTGGAAGTAAAAAAATTAATATTAAACCATCAACGATTACAGTAACCAATTAAAAATGGAATGCAAAACCTGCAACTTGTGTCTTTTCGTTATCGTTTCCATTGCACCCCACCAACTCCAAAAAGAGAAAAAAGCCGCCAATTCCCATGTATTGTGTTTCCGTTTCCGTTTCCCTTTCAGTTTCGATTTTCATTTAAGTTTCAGTTTCAGTTCGTTTTGTGTACCATCCATTCGTATACTCGTATTCATTCGAGTTCCTTAGATCAAATCAATGCCAGTGTCTGACCTGCCCCCGATTTGCGTCACTATCGATTGACGAAACTCAGCAGCTGTTTACCCACAGATAGACTTTATAATAATGCACTCACTCCCATAGCGCTTTCACTGACATGTGGAGACGGAAAGACGATAGCCGCGCACCAGCTTCAGAGCCAGAGCTCCTCAACTGTCAGAGCGGCAGCCAGGCCAGAGTCCAAATGGCAAAGGAACATGCAAACTTCAAAACATTTGCAGTTGCAGGCATTAGATAGATGATATATGATATATGTATATCTACATATGGTATATATCAAATTGCTATATATACACATTCCAGTTGGTGCAACGTTGCAACGATTTTCTGCAGTCCCCCACGAACGATTTGTTAAGGATAATCAAGTTTTCCCTAGAGGTTAGGGGTTAGAAGGCATGGAAATGGTAGGAGGTGCTGCATTTCAATAAAAGTAATGAAAGTGTAGGTGCAATTTGTTTCGAAAACAGGGCGTATGCGTAACATTACGTATACGTGCCGTAGATTTCTATTTACCTATGGATATACATATGTATTTACTATCTCAATTATTTAATGGGTCAACAGCGCTGGCATTGTCATTCTGTAGTGGCACCTAGTCCTTGTAAAAACGTAGTCCCTTTCCACCTGTTTGTGTCCTGTTTGCGAGTGTTGTCATGTTACCTGCACTTTTTAGCGATAATCGACAAACGACAGTTCGCCAAGTAAAACTCAAAAAACCCTTTGTAGAGGATGTGATAGCGCCAGTTACAAAGGACATCCAGCCCCTGGAGGAGTCGCAGTCGATAGGAGGAGAACAACCAACTGAACCGGAAACGGGACCTGATAAGGATGGCGGCGAATCCCTGACATCGGCCATGGCCATCGAGGGCTTTGTGCAGGGCGCACCCGAGGATTATACAGTTCAGTCTCAAACTGCAATTGATGAAGTATACGATTCTATCCTTTCCTATCTTTAAATCTCTGTTGCTCTCTCTCTGTTGCTGTCTCACCAGGCTTGTCATTTGGGTTTCATCTTTTATTTGCTAACCATTTCTGTCATCGTTTCTATAATGTCACACCGAACAATTACGCTTTCGATTACGCACTGAATGAATGTCTGTCTAGCAATCTCTAATTGACTGGTTTTGCCTCTCCCTTCGCAGGAGGCACGCATGAAGCAGATCATCGAATCGGGGGACCTTGAGCAGCTGGCCGAGATCGTGCTGAATGGCGAGGGCGCTAGTCTGTTGAATCCCAAGTCCAAGGAGGCGGAAATACAAGCCTTTCTCAACAACGTGCCCAGCTACATGGTAAGCGGAAAGTAGTGGGGGGATGGTCGGAAGGAGTAGCCACTAATTAAGGCACGGTTCATATGCTACTCTGACAGGAGAAAATCCATCGCGGATTTGCCGGAATCGCCGGAAGTTTGCCATTGCAAAGGACGACATATCCCCCAATGGCTCCACGGCCCTGCACGTGGCCTTGCTCTTTGGACATACGGGTGGGTGTTGGGTATACTCTCCTTCCGCTTAAATTCCCTATTTCGATTGGCTTTTTCGCTTGACTTTTTATACCCGATACTCAAAATGAGTATTGGGGTATATTAGATTTGTGGTAAAAGTGGATGTGTGTAACGTCCAAAAGGAATCTTTTCCGACCCCATAAAGTACATATAGCCCTGTCTGTCTGTCCGTCCGTCCGTCCATCCGTCCGTCCGTCCGTCCGTCTGTCCGTCCCCTTCAGCGCCTAGTGCTCAAAGACTATAAGAGCTAGAGCAACGATGTTTTGGATCCAGATTTCTGTGATATGTCACTGCTACAAAAATATTTCAAAACTTCGCCGCGCCCACTTCCGCCCCCACAAAGGGCGAAAATCTGTGGCATCCACAATTTTGAAGATACGAGAAAACCAAAAACGCAGAATCGTAGAGAATGACCATATCTTTAAGACTGCAGAATCTGAATTGGATCGTATTATTATTATAGCCAGCATCAAGAAAACAATTTCATTTTTTCTCGCCCTGTCTCTCTCTAACACACACGTAGCATAGCCGGCTTTGCTTAGAGTAAAACATTAGCGCCTAGATCTCAGAGACTACAAAAGCTAGAGCAACCAAATTTGGTATCCACACTCCTAATAAATCGGACCGAGACGAGTTTGTTTCAAAATTTCGCCACACTCCCTTCCGCCCCCGCAAAGGATGCAAATCTGGGGATATTCACAAATCTCAGAGACTATTACGGCTAGAGTAACCAAATTTAGTATCCGCACTCCTGTTAGATGTCACTATAAAACGTATATCTCAAAATTTCGCCCCACCCCCTTCCGCCCACACAAAGGACAAAAATCTGTTGCATCCACAATATTGCAGATTTGAGAAAACTAAAAACGCAGAATCATAGATAATGACCATATCTATCAGATTGCTGAATCTGGATCAGATCAGATCATTTTTATAGCCAAAAGGACCCGACGTCACGCTCAGACTGATTTTCTGTCTCTCTCGCACGCACTCCTTGTCATGTCGTTTAATATTAGCGGCGTCTGCCGGAGGAGAGCCATACTGACTTAGTATCGGGTATAACTTTAGAGTTGCGGTGTCCGCAGCAACTCACAACGTTCCCCCTCGTTTTGTGTGCAGACATCGTTCGGTATTTGGCTTCGCGCTTTCCGGAGACCATGACAATTACGGATAATGACGGACGCACGCTGCTTCAATATGCAGCCACGATTAAGGACAATGGCCATTTCTACAACATGTTATCCCAGCTGGGCGGCAATTCCAAGGCACTGGACAAGGTGAGTGAAGGGAAAGCGGGGGGAAATACAGAATAACTACTTTTTCGGTGGCAATTTATCAATTATCCCTAATTGGAGGGAGAATTCCTGATAGCCAGATTAGAAATACATTCTTGAAATAGTAATAGAACTGGGAACGAAAGCAACTGTTGGGGGCGCCTCATCGGCAAATTTCAAATGTTCGAAATCCAATTCAAAGTGGGCCAAGGTGCTGGGTACTCCCATTTTCATATCACCATGTCTGTGTCTGTGTGCCGCATCAATATGCCATAAATTTATGATAAACCCAAACTGAATTAATTAATATTTAAAATGCAATTACAACCACAACGTTGCACGCAGCTGGGCCACACGGCCGAGTTCTATTTGGACAAGGAGAAGGCGAAGGATATTCTCAACTACACCGAGCTGCTCGATCTCTTTGGGGCCGAGGAGCTCAAAGATCAGTTGCTCAACGATCAAGGTAGGACAAGAGGGCTGGCACAGCACCTGACCTGACCTGTGTGTCCACCTGCAGCTGTTCCAGCTCAAGACCAGTCAGCGGCTTTTCGTTCGGTTTCATTTGAATTACGAGTACCCCCACAAAAACACAAAGGGGCAGAGACACCCACCAAGTAAAGGTAACCAAAATAATTAAATACGTTTGCTTGCCATGTCAAATATATGAAAAGAGGGTGTGTACTGTACCTCCAGAGTGGCATGGACTTGGCCCGTGCCCTGGCCGAGCATTCAGTCATCGATTTTCAGTCTCACCGTGCAGCACACGTTGTCCTTCGCTCAATAGTCAGTCAAACTCTCGTCCGCGTAGTCGTACCTGATTCTCAGTTGCGCTGCAAGCAAAGCACTCGTTCTCATAATGGAGGGAAACCGTGATTTTTTCAATGAAATCATTGGCAATATTGATGATTTATTTGGTATGTAACACATATCACACACAAACACCATACATTCGGGGTTTATTTATCCACAGAAAGCACTTGAAGCACCGTCGCCTTTTCTTCAGCACCCATTTGGCAAGCTCCCTCATTCGTGCTCGTTTCCGTGTATCAGTATCTGTGTCTCTGTACATGCTTTGGTATTCATCATCCCGCTGTGTGTGTGTGTGCTGTGTAAAATGATAATCATCAAATCCAAAAATTACACCCAATGCCGCAGTTCCCGACGATCTGCACAGTGCCCGGCGAGAGCTGCAGGATGGTGAGATCTGACGCACTCTGGAGCGCTGTTACAACGTGATAGCGGAATCGGGAAAGCTTTTGAGCGCCAGCACGGCCTCGGCCCTGTCGCACCGGAAGCCACTGAGCGCCTCATCGCTGAAGTTGTCGGTGACCAGCTTCCTGAGCCGCTTCCTCAAGCGTGCCGTTTACGAAAAGATCAAGCGCCGCCAGACGCGACTCGACCACAATCTCTTCGATATGCTGTGGCCGGCGAAATAATTTCACTAGAGGAGAGATTTGCACTCGAGTTTTTCAAGGATTACCTTGACTGTTGCGTTGGCTACGATTCCAAAGAAGGTCTGAAGTGAATTTTAACGTACTGTGTATGAATCATTTCTTTAGCTTAAGCTTTCTTAAAACTTCAGTAAAACATAGAATTCCATTGGAAAATATAAAGAGACTCGAACTTGTGCATTTAGAAAACCCAAAATTCCCTGAAAATATTTTCCCTGTATATTTTGTGCTACGAAAAATGTCTAGAAAGTGTCGCTCAAACGGAAATTCAAAGTATTTCCACATATTTGCATTGTGCCTTCGCCACCCACAAGAAGAACCCATCGATGGGCTAATGAAAATGTTTTATTTGTGCTTTATATACTCACTCGTAACACACGCCACACACAGGGATCAAAAGGTTATTTAGGACGCAATTATTCCGACTACTTCCCTTTCTTCGTCGACTGTGTAGCGGTCTGCACTCTCCTTGACCACAACACTAATTCAACACCTTTTGACGTGGCCAGGAATTAGTTTGCCAACGCGGCTCAAGCGGGCCAGACGCAAATAAAATAGAACGACTCTGATAGTAGGACGAACAACTAAGGAAAGTATGGGATTAAGGAGAGAGTAGGCGATGACTTTGCTACTGCCAAATAGACCACATAGTCGTACTATATTTCATCATTCTATATACAATAAATATATTACTGTTTCAATAATTCACTTTGAAATCAACGAAAATGTTTGGTCCACTTACAGTAATACCGATGAGCGGACAGACAGGCGGCCTGAATGGAAGCAAGCGGCGCAACAACGATGGTTCGTATTGTGTTACTTGGATTGGGGGATCCTCCACAGCCAGATGTCATTTTCTCCCATCAATAACATCAATGATTCAGTGGTATTGGCACTTTGCAACTCTTGAGAAACCCAACTCTAGGAGAATAAAGGAGCAGACTTTCCACTTAAAAGTTCTCCGATGACCTTGGCGCATTTCAAGTTGGAGAAAACTTTCTCCAGCGGAAATTGTCTTGAGTTTTTCGTATAATGCCACTTTAAGCGAACTGCCGAGTGCAGGTCGCGAATCACACAACTTGAACATTTATTGCATTTTATTTTCGTATTTGTTTTAATTTAGTTTTCAGTTCGTTTGCTTTTTTGGCAAATTGCATGCAAACACGAACGAAGAAGGGTGCCAATGAAATCGAAATCGCTTAAGGGCGATCATAGTGAAGCGGTGGGGTTTAGGTTGGAGGTGGCGTCGGGAAAGGGGCGGTGGTGCTGGTGAAATTAATTTTTCAATTTTCCACTTTTTTGGCTAATAGATTTCTCGGTAAAGCTATCCACCATTCGTATATGGATGCACGAAAAGGACATTGGCAAACTGACACGCATTCTGTGAGCGGGCTAAGGACATCGCTTGTGCCAGCAGGCCAGCAATAATGGGCGTGTCAAGCGTTTCCTTGCCGCCGTGCCACATGTCATGGTAAGGCAATGCACTGAAAATCCAACTGCCTCTTTTACCAAATGACTCCACAGAATGCCATTAAGGATCTGCATCAGGCGGTGATCGACAACAATTTGGAAACGGTGCAGGCGCAACTGGAGCCTCCCGTGCCCGCTGCCTTGGTGACCTGCAAGGACGGCAATGGACTGAATGTCATCCACAAGGCCGCCGGCTTGGGCCACACCAAGAAACTGGAGAATCTGGTCGGTCTCTGGCCGGAGGGCGCCCACGAAATGGACATCACCGGCAAGACGCCGCTCCATTGGGCAGCCAGTGCCAAAAACAACATGCGCTGCTATACCCTGCTCACCCAGGCGGGTTGTGACGAGGAGGCCCTCGACTATTTGAGTGGGGGATGGCAATCAACCGAGCAATTAAAATGATTCATTGGGGCAATTTCAGAAAATGAAGTCAGCCTCGTACTACCGCCACAAGCCGCACGAAATCGAGCGGGCTTTCCTCGTCTATGTCCCGGAGGCACCGCGCGTCTCCCCCGAGAGCATCACTGACTGGAATGCGTTGAGCAATGAGAGTGGTGAGAATAGTGCCGGAGGCGATGCGGGCAGCAAGGTAAGTCGGGGAGGGCGTAGGCAGCAGCTTGTGGGGAATCCCTACACCATCTATCTGTTTATTTCACAGAAATTGGACATTAAAATGACACCGGCTGTGAATGGACGTAAATAGCTGGACGACAGCATCGAGAACACTTCGGAGCTGGACACAAACGATGGGTGAGTGGGGGGTGAAGCATCTAAGGGCAGACAGAGACAGGGATTAGGCTAAGTTTTGGCTGCGCTGGATTCAGTTTTTGTTTGATTTTTGTGCGTTCTTTGTGGGGCATTGCTTTGAGAGAAGATTTTTTGCATTTTGAAACCGCAGTACAAGTGCCAATGATGACGAAGAGGATTTGTCCAAAGCGGATTTGGATGCGGATGTAGATCCGGCACCGGTTCCGCCGGAAGTATCGCCGCAGCGCAGACCGGAAACGCCAGCCACATTCAACAATGGCCACATTAATGGCGATATCGAAGGCGACACCGAAGACAGTGAGGCGGAGGTAAGTGTTGCCTTTTTTGCTTGTGGATTGCGTCTTTCGTTTGCTTTCGTTGGTTTTTGCTTGCACTCCTCCAAAAGCTTTCTCTGTGTTGCACTCGGATTTGCTTTGGCGGCACAGGCGGGGCGTGGGCTCGGTGAAAGTAAGCCATTGTCGGCTCTCGCTTTCCCCATCACCACTTTATATCTATGCGCTTTTTGTTTAGACCTCTTAAGTACTTCTCTGCTGTACATACAATGAATCGAAGGCTGAGATCGTAGTAAAACAATCCTTTGAATCACTCGGAAAGCAATCAGTCGACAATTGTTTACTTCTACAGAATATTGCAAGAGCTATAAGCGGCGGTAAAGAAGAAGAAGATGGCCAGGGTAAAGAGGAGGATCAAGAAAAACATGAGGAACCGAAGGAACAGGAGTCTGCTGCAAGCGAGGAATTGAATGATAAGCTGGAAAACCACGAAGAAAATGTCGCAGAGAGTAATGATGTGGAACAGAAGGAGGAGGAGCAGCCTGCCACAGAGAGTGAGCCAGAAGATAACGAAAAGACTGAAGAGGCGGAGCCAGAGATGGAAGCAGAACAGGATGTGCCAGAGGCGGCAGTTGAAGAGGAAAAGATCACCAATTTGGAGGAGCCAGTGGAACCAGTGGCTGAGGAGAAGGAGATACAGGATCAGGATAAAGTAGAGAATGATGAGAACGATGACGATGATGAGGTACACTTTGGCGTGCTCTAGGTGTCCAACGTGCAACGTTTCTTTGTAGTTTGTATTGTGTGTGCCGTTCAACCGCTCAAACCACTTTTTCCAAATCTTCAAACTCAACTGTGAACTGTAAAATGAAAGCAAACTAACTATCTAACAACCAATCAATCAATTAAATGCAGCAGCCACCCAAATTCCATTCATTCTAATTGTTTTCCACACCAAAAATAACAGCAGAAGCAACAGCAAGAGCCACAGCCACAGCAACAGCAACAGCAACAACTGCAGCCGCAATCTAAGAAAGAATAACAGTAGCAATCAGCTTATATAATTATATAACCAGACTTTTTACTTCTTTATGCAGATATACATAGACTCTTTATATATATACCTATATATTTTTTAAAAGCAACTGGAAGTAAAAAAATTAATATTAAACCATCAACGATTACAGTAACCAATTAAAAATGGAATGCAAAACCTGCAACTTGTGTCTTTTCGTTATCGTTTCCATTGCACCCCACCTCCCACTCCAAAAAGAGAAAAAAGCCGCCAATTCCCATGTATTGTGTTTCCGTTTCCGTTTCCCTTTCAGTTTCGATTTTCATTTAAGTTTCAGTTTCAGTTCGTTTTGTGTACCATCCATTCGTATACTCGTATTCATTCGAGTTCCTTAGATCAAATCAATGCCAGTGTCTGCCCTGCCCCCGATTTGCGGCACTATCGATTGGCGAAAATCAGCAGCTGTTTACCCACAGATAGACTTTATAATAATGCACTCACTCCCATAGCGCTTTCACTGACATGTGGAGACGGAAAGACGATAGCCGCGCACCAGCCTCAGAGCCAGAGCACCTCAACTGTCAGAGCGGCAGCCAGGCCAGAGTCCAAATGGCAAAGGAACATGCAAACGTCAAAACATTTGCAGTTGCAGGCATTAGATAGATGATATATGATATATGTATATCTACATATGGTATATATCAAATTGCACCAGTTGGTGCAACGTTGCAACGATTTTCTGCAGTCCCCCACGAACGATTTGTTAAGGATAATCAAGTTTTCCCTAGAGGTTAGGGTTAGAAGGCATGGAAATGGTAGGAGGTGCTGCATTTCAATAAAAGTAATGAAAGTGTAGGTGCAATTTGTTTCGAAAACAGGGCGTATGCGTAACATTACGTATACGTGCCGTAGATTTCTATTTACCTATGGATATACATATGTATTTACTATCTCAATTATTTAATGGGTCAACAGCGCTGGCATTGTCATTCTGTAGTGGCACCTAGTCCTTGTAAAAACGTAGTCCCTTTCAACCTGTTTGTGTCCTGTTTGCGAGTGTTGTCATGTCACCTGCACTTTTTAGCGATAATCGACAAACGACAGTTCGCCAAGTAAAACTCAAAAAACCCTTTGTAGAGGATGTGATAGCGCCAGTTACAAAGGACATCCAGCCCCTGGAGGAGTCGCAGTCGATAGGAGGAGAACAACCAACTGAACCGGAAACGGGACCTGATAAGGATGGCGGCGAATCCCTGACATCGGCCATGGCCATCGAGGGCTTTGTGCAGGGCGCACCCGAGGATTATACAGTTCAGTCTCAAACTGCAATTGATGAAGTATACGATGCTATCCTTTCCTATCTTTCAATCTCTGTTGCTCTCTCTCTGTTGCTGTCTCACCAGGCTTGTCATTTGGGTTTCATCTTTTATTTGCTAACCATTTCTGTCATCGTTTCTATTCTGTCACACCGAACAATTACGCTTTCGATTACGCACTGAATGAATGTCTGTCTAGCAATCTCTAATTGACTGGTTTTGCCTCTCCCTTCGCAGGAGGCACGCATGAAGCAGATCATCGAATCGGGGGACCTTGAGCAGCTGGCCGAGATCGGGCTGAATGGCGAGGGCGCTAGTCTGTTGAATCCCAAGTCCAAGGAGGCGGAAATACAAGCCTTTCTCAACAACGTGCCCAGCTACATGGTAAGCGGAAGGTAGTAGGGGGATGGTCGGAAGGAGTAGCCACTAATTAAGGCACGGTTCATATGCTACTCTGACAGGAGAAAATCCATCGCGATTTGCCGGAATCGCCGGAAGTTTGCCATTGCAAAGGACGACATATCCCCCAATGGCTCCACGGCCCTGCACGTGGCCGTGCTCTTTGGACATACGGTTGGGTGTTGGGTATACTCTCCTTCCGCTTAAATTCCCTATTTCGATTGGCTTTTTCGCTTGACTTTTTATACCCGATACTCAAAATGAGTATTGGGGTATATTAGATTTGTGGTAAAAGTGGATGTGTGTAACGAACAGAAGGAATCGTTTCCGACCCCATAAAGTATACATATTCTTGATCAGCATCAATAGCCGAGTCGATTGAGCCCTGTCTGTCTGCCCGTCCGTCCGTCTGTCCGTCTGTCCGTCCCCTTCAAATGAGTATTGGGGTATATTAGATTTGTGGTAAAAGTGGATGTGTGTAACGTCCAGAAGGAATCGTTTCCGACCCCATAAAGTATACATATTCTTGATCAGCATCAATAGCCGAGTCGATTGAGCCCTGTCTGTCTGTCCGTCCGTCCGTCTGTCCGTCTGTCCGTCCCCTTCAGCGCCTAGTGCTCAAAGACTATAAGAGCTAGAGCAACGATGTTTTGGATCCAGACTTCTGTGATATGTCACTGCTACAAAAATATTTCAAAACTTCGCCCCGCCCACGTCCGCCCCCACAAAGGACGAAAATCTGTGGCATCCACAATTTTAAAGATATGAGAAAACCAAAAACGTAGAATTGTAGAGAATGACCATATCTTCAAGACTGCGGAATCTGAATTGGATCGTATTATTATTATAGCCAGCATCAAGAAAACAATTTCATTTTTTCTCGCCCTGTCTCTCTCTAACACACACGTAGCATAGGCGGCTTTGCTTAGAGTAAAACATTAGCGCCTAGATCTCAGAGACTACAAAAGCTAGAGCAACCAAATTTGGTATCCACACTCCAAATATATCGGACCGAGACTAGTTTGTTTCAAAATTTTGCCACACCCCCTTCCGCCCCGCAAAGGACGAAAATCTGGGGATATTCAAAAATCTCAGAGACTATTAAGGCTAGAGTAACCAAATTTGGTATCCGCACTCCTGTTAGGTCTCACTATAAAACGTGTATCTCAAAGTTTCGTCCGACCCCCTTCCGCCCACACAAAGGACGAAAATCTGTTGCATCCACAATATTGCACATTCGAGAAAACTAAAAACGCAGAATCATAGATAATGACCATATCTATCAGATTGCTGAATCTGGATCAGATCAGATCATTTTTATAGCCAATAGGAACAAATCAATTGGCAGTGGCTACGCAGCGCCCGACGTCACGCTCAGACTGATTTTCTGTCTCTCTCGCACGCACTCTTTGTCGTGTCGTTTAATATTAGCGGCGTCTGCCGGAGGAGAGCCATACTGACTTAGTATCGGGTATAACCGTAGAGTTGCGGTGTCCGCAGCAACTCACAACGTTCCCCCTCGTTTTGTGTGCAGACATCGTTCGGTATTTGGCTTCGCGCTTTCCGGAGACCATGATAATTACGGATAATGACGGACGCACGCTGCTTCACTATGCAGCCACGATTAAGGACAATGGCCATTTCTACAACATGTTATCCCAGCTGGGCGGCAATTCCAAGGCACTGGACAAGGTGAGTGAAGGGAAATCGGGGGGAAATACAGAATAACCACTTTTTCGGTGGCAATTTATAAATTATCCCTAATTGGAGGGAGAATTCCTGATAGCCAGATTAGAAATACATTCTTGAAATAGTAATAGAACTGGGAACGAAAGCAACTGTTGGGGGCACCTCATCGGCAAATTTCAAATGTTCGAAATCCAATTCAAAGTGGGCCAAGGTGCTGGGTACTCCCATTTTCATATCACCATGTCTGTGTGCCGCATCAATATGCCATAAATTTATGATAAACCCAAACTGAATTTATTAATATTTAAAATGCAATTACAACCACAACGTTGCACGCAGCTGGGACAAGGAGAAGGCGAAGGATATTCTCAACTACACCGAGCTGCTCGATCTCTTTGGGGCCGAGGAGCTCAAAGATCAGTTGAGCTCAGCTCAACGATCAAGGTAGGACAAGAGGGCTGGCACAGCACCTGACCTGACCTGTGTGTCCACCTGCAGCTGTTCCAGCTCAAGACCAGTCAGCGGCTTTTCGTTCGGTTTCATTTGAATTACGAGTACCCCCACAAAAACACAAAGGGGCAGAGACACCCACCAAGTAAAGGTAACCAAAATAATTAAATACGTTTGCTTGCCATGTCAAATATATGAAAAGAGGGTGTGTACTGTACCTCCAGAGTGGCATGGACTTGGCCCGTGCCCTGGCCGAGCATTCAGTCATCGATTTTCAGTCTCACCGTGCAGCACACGTTGTCCTTCGCTCAATAGTCAGTCAAACACTCGTCCGCGTAGTCGTACCTGATTCTCAGTTGCGCTGCAAGCAAAGTACTCGTTCTCATAATGGAGGGAAACCGTGATTTTTTCAATGAAATCATTGGCAATATTGATGATTTATTTGGTATGTAACACATATCACACACAAACACCATACATTCGGGGTTTATTTATCCACAGAAAGCACTTGAAGCACCGTCGCCTTTTCTTCAGCACCCATTTGGCAAGCTCCCTCATTCGTGCTCGTTTCCGTGTATCAGTATCTGTGTCTCTGTACATGCTTTGGTATTCATCATCCCGCTGTGTGTGTGTGTGCTGTGTAAAATGATAATCATCAAATCCAAAAATTACACCCAATGCCGCAGTTCCCGACGATCTGCACAGTGCCCGGCGAGAGCTGCAGGATGGTGAGATCTCACGCACTCTGGAGCGCTGTTACAACGTGATAGCGGAATCGGGAAAGCTTTTGAGCGCCAGCACGGCCTCGGCCCTGTCGCACCGGAAGCCACTGAGCGCCTCATCGCTGAAGTTGTCGGTGACCAGCTTCCTGAGCCGCTTCCTCAAGCGTGCCGTTTACGAAAAGATCAAGCGCCGCCAGACGCGACTCGACCACAATCTCTTCGATATGCTGTGGCCGGCGAAATAATTTCACTAGAGGAGAGATTTGCACTCGAGTTTTTCAAGGATTACCTTGACTGTTGCGTTGGCTACGATTCCAAAGAAGGTCTGAAGTGAATTTTAACGTACTGTGTATGAATCATTTCTTTAGCTTAAGCTTTCTTAAAACTTCAGTAAAACATAGAATTCCATTGGAAAATATAAAGAGACTCGAACTTGTGCATTTAGAAAACCCAAAATTCCCTGAAAATATTTTCCCTGTATATTTTGTGCTACGAAAAATGTCTAGAAAGTGTCGCTCAAACGGAAATTCAAAGTATTTCCAGATATTTGCATTGTGCCTTCGCCACCCACAAGAAGAACCCATCGATGGGCTAATGAAAATGTCTTATTTGTGCTTTATATACTCACTCGTAACACACGCCACACACAGGGATCAAAAGGTTATTTAGGACGCAATTATTCCGACTACTTCCCTTTCTTCGTCGACTGTGTAGCTGTCTGCACTCTCCTTGACCACAACACTAATTCAACACCTTTTGACGTGGCCAGGAATTAGTTTGCCAACGCGGCTCAAGCGGGCCAGACGCAAATAAAATAGAACGACTCTGATAGTAGGACGAACAACTAAGGAAAGTATGGGATAAAGGAGAGAGTAGGCGATGACTTTGCTACTGCCAAATAGACCACATAGTCGTACTATATTTCATCATTCTATATACAATAAATATATTACTGTTTCAATAATTCACTTTGAAATCAACGAAAATGTTTGGTCCACTTACAGTAATACCGATGAACGGACAGACAGGCGGCCTGAATGGAAGCAAGCGGCGCAACAACGATGGTTCGTATTGGGTTACTTGGATTGGGGGATCCTCCACAGCCAGATGTCATTTTCTCCCATCAATAACATCAATGATTCAGTGGTATTGGCACTTTGCAACTCTTGAGAAACCCAACTCTAGGCGGTTCAAGGAGCAGACTTTCCACTTAAAAGTTCTCCGATGACCTTGGCGCATTTAAAGTTGGAGAAAACTTTCTCCAGCGGAAATTGTCTTGAGTTTTTCGTATAATGCCACTTTAAGCGAACTGCCGAGTGCAGGTCGCGAATCACACAACTTGAACATTTATTGCATTTTATTTTCGTATTTGTTTTAATTTAGTTTTCAGTTCGTTTGCTTTTTTGGCAAATTGCATGCAAACACGAACGAAGAAGGGTGCCAATGAAATGGAAATCGCTTAAGGGCGATCATAGTGAAGCGGTGGGGTTTAGGTTGGAGGTGGCGTCGGGAAAGGGGCGGTGGTGCTGGTGAAATTAATTTTTCAATTTTCCACTTTTTTGGCTAATAGATTTCTCGGTAAAGCTATCCACCATTCGTATATGGATGCACGAAAAGGACATTGGCAAACTGACACGCATTCTGTGAGCGGGCTAAGGACATCGCTTGTGCCAGCAGGCCAGCAATAATGGGCGTGTCAAGCGTTTCCTTGCCGCCGTGCCACATGTCATGGTAAGGCAATGCACTGAAAATCCAACTGCCTCTTTTACCAAATGACTCCACAGAATGCCATTAAGGATCTGCATCAGGCGGTGATCGACAACAATTTGGAAACGGTGCAGGCGCACCTGGAGCCTCCCGTGCCCGCTGCCTTGGTGACCTGCAAGGACGGCAATGGACTGAATGTCATCCACAAGGCCGCCGGCTTGGGCCACACCAAGATCCTGGAGTATCTGGTCGGTCTCTGGCCGGAGGGCGCCCACGAAATGGACATCACCGGCAAGACGCCGCTCCATTGGGCAGCCAGTGCCAAAAACAACATGCGCTGCTATACCCTGCTCACCCAGGCGGGTTGTGACGAGGAGGCCCTCGACTATTTGAGTGGGGGATGGCAATCAACCGAGCAATTAAAATGATTCATTGGGGCAATTTCAGAAAATGAAGTCAGCCTCGTACTACCGCCACAAGCCGCACGAAATCGAGCGGGCTTTCCTCGTCTATGTCCCGGAGGCACCGCGCGTCTCCCCCGAGAGCATCACTGACTGGAATGCGTTGAGCAATGAGAGTGGTGAGAATAGTGCCGGAGGCGATGCGGGCAGCAAGGTAAGTCGGGGAGGGCGTAGGCAGCAGCTTGTGGGGAATCCCTACACCATCTATCTGTTTATTTCACAGAAATTGGACATTAAAATGACACCGGCTGTGAATGGACGTAAATCGCTGGACGACAGCATCGAGAACACTTCGGAGCTGGACACAAACGATGGGTGAGTGGGTGGTGAAGCATCTAAGGGCAGACAGAGACAGGGATTAGGCTAAGTTTTGGCTGCGCTGGATTCAGTTTTTGTTTGATTTTTGTGCGTTCTTTGTGGGCATTGCTTTGAGAGAAGATTTTTTGCATTTTGAAACCGCAGTACAAGTGCCAATGATGACGAAGAGGATTTGTCCAAAGCGGATTTGGATGCGGATGTAGATCCGGCACCGGTTCCGCCGGAAGTATCGCCGCAGCGCAGACCGGAAACGCCAGCCACATTCAACAATGGCCACATTAATGGCGATATCGAAGGCGACACCGAAGACAGTGAGGCGGAGGTAAGTGTTGCCTTTTTTGCTTGTGGATTGCGTCTTTCGTTTGCTTTCGTTGGTTTTTGCTTGCACTCCTCCAAAAGCTTTCTCTGTGTTGCACTCGGATTTGCTTTGGCGGCACAGGCGGGGCGTGGGCTCGGTGAAAGTAAGCCATTGTCGGCTCTCGCTTTCCCCATCACCACTTTATATCTATGCGCTTTTTGTTTAGACCTCTTAAGTACTTCTCTGCTGTACATACAATGAATCGAAGGCTGAGATCGTAGTAAAACAATCCTTTGAATCACTCGGAAAGCAATCAGTCGACAATTGTTTACTTTTACAGAATATTGCAAGAGCTATAAGCGGCGGTAAAGAAGAAGAAGATGGCCAGGGTAAAGAGGAGGATCAAGAAAAACATGAGGAACCGAAGGAACAGGAGTCTGCTGCAAGCGAGGAATTGAATGATAAGCTGGAAAACCACGAAGAAAATGTCGCAGAGAGTAATGATGTGGAACAGAAGGAGGAGGAGCAGCCTGCCACAGAGAGTGAGCCAGAAGTTAACGAAAAGACTGAAGAGGCGGAGCCAGAGATGGAAGCAGAACAGGATGTGCCAGAGGCGGCAGTTGAAGAGGAAAAGATCACCAATTTGGAGGAGCCAGTGGAACCAGTGGCTGAGGAGAAGGAGATACAGGATCAGGATAATGTAGAGAATGATGAGAACGATGACGATGATGAGGTACACTTTGGCGTGCTCTAGGTGTCCAACGTGCAACGTTTCTTTGTAGTTTGTATTGTGTGTGCCGTTCAACCGCTCAAACCACTTTTTCCAAATCTTCAAACTCAACTGTGAACTGTAAAATGAAAGCAAACTAACTATCTAACAACCAATCAATCAATTAAATGCAGCAGTCACCCAAATTCCATTCATTCTAATTGTTTTCCAATGCTGTACCATCCATTCGTATACTCGTATTCATTCGAGTTCCTTAGATCAAATCAATGCCAGTGTCTGCCCTGCCCCCGATTTGCGGCACTATCGATTGGCGAAAATCAGCAGCTGTTTACCCACAGATAGACTTTATAATAATGCACTCACTCCCATAGCGCTTTCACTGACATGTGGAGACGGAAAGACGATAGCCGCGCACCAGCCTCAGAGCCAGAGCTCCTCAACTGTCAGAGCGGCAGCCAGGCCAGAGTCCAAATGGCAAAGGAACATGCAAACGTCAAAACATTTGCAGTTGCAGGCATTAGATAGATGATATATGATATATGTATATCTACATATGGTATATATCAAATTGTTATATATACACATTCCAGTTGGTGCAACGTTGCAACGATTTTCAGCAGTCCCCCACGATCGATCTGTTAAGGATAATCAAGTTTTCCCTAGAGGTTAGGGGTTAGAAGGCATGGAAATGGTAGGAGGTGCTGCATTTCAATAAAAGTAAGGAAAGTGTAGGTGCAATTTGTTTCGAAAACAGGGCGTATGCGTAACATTACGTATACGTGCCGTAGATTTCTATTTACCTATGGATATACATATGTATTTACTATCTCAATTATTTAATGGGTCAACAGCGCTGGCATTGTCATTCTGTAGTGGCACCTAGTCCTTGTAAAAACGTAGTCCCTTTCCACCTGTTTGTGTCCTGTTTGCGAGTGTTGTCATGTCACCTGCACTTTTTAGCGATAATCGACAAACGACAGTTCGCCAAGTAAAACTCAAAAAACCCTTTGTAGAGGATGTGATAGCGCCATTTACAAAGGACATCCAGCCCCTGGAGGAGTCGCAGTCGATAGGAGGAGAACAACCAACTGAACCGGAAACGGGACCTGATAAGGATGGCGGCGAATCCCTGACATCGGCCATGGCCATCGAGGGCTTTGTGCAGGGCGCACCCGAGGATTATACAGTTCAGTCTCAAACTGCAATTGATGAAGTATACGATGCTATCCTTTCCTATCTTTCAATCTCTGTTGCTCTCTCTCTGTTGCTGTCTCACCAGGCTTGTCATTTGGGTTTCATCTTTTATTTGCTAACCATTTCTGTCATCGTTTCTATTCTGTCACACCGAACAATTACGCTTTCGATTACGCACTGAATGAATGTCTGTCTAGCAATCTCTAATTGACTGGTTTTGCCTCTCCCTTCGCAGGAGGCACGCATGAAGCAGATCATCGAATCGGGGACCTTGAGCAGCTGGCCGAGATCGTGCTGAATGGCGAGGGCGCTAGTCTGTTGAATCCCAAGGCCTAGGAGGCGGAAATACAAGCCTTTCTCAACAACGTGCCCAGCTACATGGTAAGCGGAAGGTAGTAGGGGGATGGTCGGAAGGAGTAGCCACTAATTAAGGCACGGTTCATATGCTACTCTGACAGGAGAAAATCCATCGCGGATTTGCCGGAATCGCCGGAAGTTTGCCATTGCAAAGGACGACATATCCCCCAATGGCTCCACGGCCCTGCACGTGGCCGTGCTCTTTGGACATACGGTTGGGTGTTGGGTATACTCTCCTTCCGCTTAAATTCCCTATTTCGATTGGCTTTTTCGCTTGACTTTTTATACCCGATACTCAAAATGAGTATTGGGGTATATTAGATTTGTGGTAAAAGTGGATGTGTGTAACGTCCAGAAGGAATCGTTTCCGACCCCATAAAGTATATATATTCTTGATCAGCATCAATAGCCGAGTCGATTGAGCCCTGTCTGTCTGTCCGTCCGTCCGTCTGTCCGTCTGTCCGTCTGTCCGTCTGTCCGTCCCCTTCAGCGCCTAGTGCTCAAAGACTATAAGAGCTAGAGCAACGATGTTTTGGATCCAGACTTCTGTGATATGTCACTGCTACAAAAATATTTCAAAACTTCGCCCCGCCCACTTCCGCCCCCACAAAGGACGAAAATCTGTGGCATTCACAATTTTGAAGATACGAGAAAACCAAAAACGCAGAATCGTAGAGAATGACCATATCTTTAAGACTGCGGAATCTGAATTGGATCGTATTATTATTATAGCCAGCATCAAGAAAACAATTTCATTTTTTCTCGCCCTGTCTCTCTCTAACACACACGTAGCATAGGCGGCTTTGCTTAGAGTAAAACATTAGCGCCTAGATCTCAGAGACTACAAAAGCTAGAGCAACCAAATTTGGTATCCACACTCCAAATATATCGGACCCAGACGAGTTTGTTTCAAAATTTCGCCACACCCCCTTCCGCCCCCGCAAAGGACGAAAATCTGGGGATATTCAAAAATCTCAGACTGTTAAGGCTAGAGTAACCAAATTTGGTATCCGCACTCCTGTTAGATCTTACTATAAAACGTGTATCTCAAAGTTTCGTCCGACCCCCTTCCGCCCACACAAAGGACGAAAATCTGTTGCATCCACAATATTGCACATTCGAGAAAACTAAAAACGCAGAATCATAGATAATGACCATATCTATCAGATTGCTGCATCTGGATCAGATCAGATCATTTTTATAGCTAATAGGAACAAATCAATTTGCAGTGGCTACGCAACGCCCGACGTCACGCTCAGACTGATTTTCTGTCTCTCTCGCACGCACTTTTTGTCGTGTCGTTTAATATTAGCGGCGTCTGCCGGAGGAGAGCCATACTGACTTAGTATCGCGTATAACCGTAGAGTTGCGGTGTCCGCAGCAACTCACAACGTTCCCCCTCGTTTTGTGTGCAGACATCGTTTGGTATTTGGCTTCGCGCTTTCCGGAGACCATGATAATTACGGATAATGACGGACGCACGCTGCTTCACTATGCAGCCACGATTAAGGACAATGGCCATTTCTACAACATGTTATCCCAGCTGGGCGGCAATTCCAAGGCACTGGACAAGGTGAGTGAAGGGAAAGCGGGGGGAAATACAGAATAACTACTTTTTCGGTGGCAATTTATCAATTATCCCTAATTGGAGGGAGAATTCCTGATAGCCAGATTAGAAATACATTCTTGAAATAGTAATAGAACTGGGAACGAAAGCAACTGTTGGGGGCGCCTCATCGGCAAATTTCAAATGTTCGAAATCCAATTCAAAGTGGGCCAAGGTGCTGGGTACTCCCATTTTCATATCACCATGTCTGTGTCTGTGTGCCGCATCAATATGCCATAAATTTATGATAAACCCAAACTGAATTTATTAATATTTAAAATGCAATTACAACCACAACGTTGCACGCAGCTGGGCCACACGACCGAGGTCTATTTGGACAAGGAGAAGGCGAAGGATATTCTCAACTACACCGAGCTGCTCGATCTCTTTGGGGCCGAGGAGCTCGAGAATCAGTTGCTCAACGATCAAGGTAGGACAAGAGGGCCGGCACAGCACCTGACCTGACCTGTGTGTCCACCTGCAGCTGTTCCAGCTCAAGACCAGTCACAAGAGTCATACCATGATATAGCACAAACCAGTCCACTCGAAATAGTATCGGGAAAGCTTACTCATTTTTATACCCGATACTCAAAATGAGTATTGGGGTATATTAGATTTGTGGTAAAAGTGGATGTGTGTAACGTCCAGAAGGAATCGTTTCCGACCCCATAAAGTATATATATTCTTGATCAGCATCCGACCCCATAAAGTATATATATTCTTGATCAGCATCAATAGCCGAGTCGATTGAGCCATGTCTGTCTGTCCGTCTGTCCGTCTGTCAGTCCGTCCGTCTGTCCGTCTGTCCGTCCCTATTAGCGCCTAGTGCTCAAAGACTATAAGAGCTAGAGCAACGATGTTTTGGATCCAGACTTCTGTGATATGTCACTGCTACAAAAATATTTCAAAACTTCGCCCCGCCCACTTCCGCCCCCACAAAGGACGAAAATCTGTGGCATTCACAATTTTAAAGATACGAGAAAACCAAAAACGCAGAATCGTAGAGAATGACCATATCTTTAAGACTGCAGAATTTGAATAAGATCGTATTATTATTATAGCCAGCATCAAGAAAACAATTTCATTTTTTCTCGCCCTGTCTCTCTCTAACACACACGTAGCATAGCCGGCTTTGCTTAGAGTAAAACATTAGCGCCTAGATCTCAGAGACTATAAAAGCTAGAGCAACCAAATTTGTTATCCACACTCCTAATATATCGGACCGAGACGAGTTTGTTTCAAAATTTCGCCACACCCCCTTCCGCCCCCGCAAAGGATGAAAATCTGGGTTTATTCACAAATCTCAGAGACTATTAAGGCTAGAGTAACCAAATTTGGTCTCCGCACTTCTGTCAGATCTTACTAAAAAACGTTTATCTCAGAATTTCGCCCCACCCTTTTCCGCCCCCACAAAGGACGAAAATCTGTTGCATCCACAATATTGAGGATACGAGAAAACTAAAAACGCAGAATCATAGATAATGATCATATCTATCAGACTGCTGAATCTGGATCAGATCAGATCATTTTTATAGCCAAAAGGAACAAATCAATTTGCACTGGCTACGCAGCCCCCGACGTCAAGATCAGACTGATTTTCTGTCTCTCTCGCACGCACTCTTTGTCGTGTCGTTCAAATTAGCGGCGTCTGCCGTGGTGGCTCTCTCTCCTACTGACTTAGTATCGGGTATAACTGTAGAGTTGCGGTGTCCGCTGCAACTCACAACGTTCCCCCTCGTTTTCTTTGCTTTTGTGCGGCTTTTCGTTCGGTTTCATTTGAATTACGAGTACCCCCACAAAAACACAAAGGGGCAGAGACACCCACCAAGTAAAGTAAACCAAAATAATTAAATACGTTTGCTTGCCATGTCAAATATATGAAAAGAGGGTGTGTACTGTACCTCCAGAGTGCCATGGACTTGGCCCGTGCCCTGGCCGAGCATTCAGTCATCGATTTTCAGTCGCACCGTGCAGCACACGTTGTCCTTCGCTCAATTGTCAGTCAAACACTCGTCCGCGTAGTCGTACCTGATTCTAAGTTGCGCTGCAATCAAAGTACTCGTTCTCATAATGGAGGGAAACCGTGATTTTTTCAATGAAATCATTGGCAATATTGATGATTTATTTGGTATGTAACACATATCACACACAAACACCATACATTCGGGGTTTATTTATCCACAGAAAGTACTTGAAGCACCGTCGCCTTTTCTTCAGCACCCATTTGGCAAGCTCTCTCATTCGTGCTCGTTTCCGTGTATCAGTATCTGTGTCTCTGTACATACTTTGGTGTTCATCATCCCGCTGTGTGTGTGCTGTGTAAAATGATAATCATCAAATCCAAAAATTACACCCAATGCCGCAGTTCCCGACGATCTGCACAGTGCCCGGCGAGAGCTGCAGGATGGTGAGATCTCACGCACTCTGGAGCGCTGTTACAACGTGATAGCGGAATCGGGAAAGCTTTTGAGCGCCAGCACGGCCTCGGCCCTGTCGCACCGGAAGCCACTGAGCGCCTCATCGCTGAAGTTGTCGGTGACCAGCTTCCTGAGCCGCTTCCTCAAGCGTGCCGTTTACGAAAAGATCAAGCGCCGCCAGACGCGACTCGACCACAATCTCTTCGATGTGCTGTGGCCGGCGATGCGTAAGACCTCGAAGGCCCGCCACCTGGAGGAGGACATAAACTGTGGCATTATCGCGCCGGACTATGATGTATTTGTGGTTTTCCAGGAGTTCCTGGTGCCGCTGCTCAAGGACATGCACTGCCTATGCATCGATGCCGACTTTAAGCCGCAGCCGCGTATCGCCTACTTTCTCATGGAGAACGGGGATCGACTGAATACGGCCGCTTACGACGATGAGTCAATTCTGGTCACGCGTTGCATTGTGGAGGCCTCGCGCAATCTCGACCAGCTGGAGCTTCCCCTGAACCTGACCATTGGCCAGTTGGAGCAGGCCGAGCGACTCATGATGGGCAAGATATTCACGACCAGCTTTGCGAATGCCATTGGGGAGACGGAGTCCGGCAATTACTATACCCTCACGGAGCTGCTCGAGCCCGACTCGGAGGTGACCCTAATGCTCAGCAGTTTGGGTCTGATGACATCCCTGCTGGACACCAAAGACCTGGTGCAGGCAGCCGAGTCGACAGCATTTAATGGTGCCCTCTGGCCCTATGGCCGTGTGGCTGAACTGCCAGGAGCATTTGCGCGTGATCTCGACGACGAGCAGCAAGGATCCGGGCGATATGGGAGCGGCCTATACGCGGGTGGGACGAGCCGTGACCTCTCTGGAGACGCAGCTGCACTTTAAGAAGAGCTATCTGCTCGGATATTTGCAATCTAGGCCAGCCTTCCTGGGCACAGGCCTCGAAATGACGAAGACCGTGAAGCTGCCCAATCTGATGAAGGAGATGGACAACCTAAGGCACCTGTGCGCCGTGCGAGGGCTCAGCATGGTGACGAACCGCCTGTCCAAGCTCACGGTGCGGCTCATCAATATGCAGAGCATGGGCATTGTGGAGTATGTGCTGTTCCAGGACTATTGCACCGCCGTAACCAATATACTGTCCCTCGAGAAGGACATGTCGCTGACAAATTCAAAGCACATTGCCACCATGCTGGTGAAGATCTTCAAGCGCAAGAAGAACAGCATTGTGGATCGCAATTGAGCCTCCGGCGAATAGGATGGGATGTGATGGGATGGGTCCCCATACCCCCAATGTACATAACATACATGCTCGTACTCGTACCCGTACCTACTGTTATCTTAGAAACATACTTATATAGATCCTAACTTGATCGATTCTTGACTCTTGTGTGCCCAGCATTGCCATCAATATCCACCTACTCCTCCGCTTACGCTGAGCTTCTTCGTACGCCGCACATATTCCAAATTCCGTAATCGTACGTTCTGATTTCAGTTTACACCTACGTACATACGTCCCGGGAATGTGATCTTGTTCCGATTTCCATATGATTTGCAATGTTTCTTTGAGTTCCACCATCGGCATCAGAATCTTCGTTTGTTACCTTGAATCAAACCAGGGACCTTGTCCAAATACATCCAAGCCACCGGATGGGACTGCCCTTAACCTGCAGTAGTATGCTCTCACGGTTCGGGCAACGCGAAGGGGCACATGCCCATGCGGCAACACAACGGACCTTTTATAGGTCCAAGTGAGCTTGGGGGCGGGAGGCTCTTATCCCCCCCCCCTCCCGGCTACCGCCTTAACCTAAGCTAACCTACCTTCTCTACCCCCCAAAACCTCCTGCTCCTCTCGCTTTGTGTATAGTATAGATTTCCTGGGACTCTATCCCATGAGTGTGATACCCCCCGATCCCTGAGATGGAGAGAATGACTAATGCTATATGTTCTCTGTGCAGGTCAGGCGCAGGTCTGGCAGACTGTGAGTATTAAGGAATACGGAATGGAGTCCACCGATAACATGTATACATTATTTAAGCTCTGGCCGATCCCCTGATCAGGGCTCTCACCGAGATCGCTAACAAACGGCCCAAGGATCCCGTGGCCTATCTCACCGGCTATCTGCAGCACTTCATGGGTGAACGGAAGCTCATCACCGAAGTGGAAGTCCACACGGGCACTTCCACCTCCAATGCCATGGTCGAATCTAATCCGTTGCCGGTTGGCGGTCGCAATGGCATCGGCAATGCAGATCTCATCGAGCTAGATGCCCGATCGCTGGCCGAAGAGGAGGATATTCTGACCGTCCAGCATATGGAGGAACGGGACGAGCATGGGCAGAGCATGTTGCACTTTGCCTGCGCCCGATCCCATCGCCGCGGCGCACTGTACACCCTCATCGAGGAGTCTGGCATCGATATCAGCTACCGGGATGAGCTATATCGCACCGCTCGCGATGTCTCCCTTCAGGCCAATCAGCCCAACAATGCGGCAGAGATCGATCGCTATATCCTGGCCCAGGCTGCCATCGGTAGGATCGGTCGCCAAACCATTGCATTGAGATCAGCATACATCTATTCATTTCTTATTTCAGGCCAAGTGGAACCCTTTGATCAACTGGCATTGCAGGGCTACGATCACATCCTGGACATTGAGGATGAGAGCGGTCAGTCCATTGGGGATGTGGTTGCCACCCGACAGCACGAAGCCCTGGGCGAGTTCTTGGAAAAACTGCGTGGGCTGGAGGAGACCCGCGAGGAGCTGCACCAAATGATCAGGGAGAACAATATGGAGAGAGTGAGGGAGCTAACCGCCGTCTCCAATGCCAAGTGGTTGATTAAAACCAAGAACTACTACGGTACCACCAACGTTTCCCACAATACAAGAACCATTTTTGATTCGATTCTTTTGATTCGCAGGTCGAACCGCCCTGCACATAGCAGTGCTGAAGGAGTCCGAGGAAATGGTTCAGCACTTGGTGAAACTCTGTCCCGAGGCACTGAAGATCACAGATAATGTAAGTGCGTCTTACTTTAAGGTTTATTCAATGATTCTACTTGTTTTAACCACCAGCTGGAACGCACTGTTCTGCACTATGCCATGGGCACCAACTCACTGGAGAGCGTCAGTCGGATACTGATTCAGAACGGGGCAAGCGCACCGCCAAAGACCTGAAGGGCCGGCAGCCAAGTTATTATTTCATCAACAAAGCGGACATACTGCGACTTCAGGAAGAGGAGGAGGAGAGTCGCTAAAGATCGTTTTCTGGTTGCAACTCGAGTCAAGCAATATGTATAGAATACTGTAAGCGTTATAGTGCAATAAAAGAAATATACTCGTATCGAACACCTGAAAGGGTTTCAGAAACCCCACTCAAGCTGCAGCACGGCGCCTTGATTGATTAAAGCGCTTCGCTATCGGCTCGTGCCCCGAGGGACGCTATATTTTGGAGGTTTGATCGTGTGAAGCATGTGTTGGGTGTGCACAGATCCGATAGGTCCAAGGGGTAAACACGGTCAAGATAATTGACATGGTCAGCGATAAGATTACACGTAAGCCCCGGGGCTCTCCAGAGCTCAAACTGTCTCTTGATTAAGCGCATGACTGCGACAAGAGGTCTGGCAGAGTATTTGATGCTTCATAAAGGGGGGGGGGGGGGGGGGGGGGGGGGGGCATTTCCCATTCGATTGCTATCGGTGCGGTGTAGATCTCCGCATCCGGATTAAAATCGTGGTACCCTCCCATTCATTGAGAACCATAAAATTCCTATCACTTGTACTCCCTATCTCGCTGTGGGCATGATTTCTGGCTTCGTTATCCCACTAAAAACCGAGTACGCGGAAGGTGTAAAGTAGCTGACAGTCGGTTGCAAATTGAGTTGCTTCTCGATCCTGGACGTGTGCAGAACAAATATGACGGCTGAAACGAATACGGGTTAGTAGAACTTCTAAAATGATAATCCTAACTGAAAGCTGTATGGAAACGATAGCATGATCGATTTTGTGAAAGTTAAGTCATTCTGAAACTTAATCAGGCCGTAAACCAATTTTAAATTTTGACTTAAATGAAACCATAAACTCGAAATGAATTGCCAAAAGTGGAAACTCTTGAGACAGTAATAAAACTAAGTGCTGCACATGTACAAACTTGAAAAAGTTATTGGAGCTAATGAATGCTACTTAATAAAGTGTATCTAGTTGAGTGATTGGCATTAAACAGACTTATTTGACAATTTCTCAGGTCCCGTAATTGGCCAACGGCATGTGCAGACCTTTCTGCTCTTCCTGTCGATCGTGGTCAACTATATGGCCAAGTTTAATGCTGGCGTGGCAATTGTGGCCATGACGAATTCCGAAAGCACCAATCCCAATTTCCCTGTAAGTCTGCCGCATCTCTGTTCTGAGCATTAGCCTAACCCTTTACTATTTTTCCTCCAGGAATATGATTGGGATGGAAAGCAACGCTCGTATATCCTGTCCAGCTTCTTCTGGGGCTACATCATGACACAGTTCCTCGGTGGCTGGCTCTGTCGTCGCTTTGGCGCAAGGATGACCATGTTCGTGTCGACTATTGGATCGGCTCAGCTGGCCCTGCTGCCGCCTTGGTGCAGCTCCTGGAGCGGCTGGCAGGCCTATTGCGTCATTCGTATGGCGATGGGCCTGTTCCAGGGCTTTTTATTCCCCTGCATCCACGCCCACCTCGCCAACTGGAGTCCCGTAAACGAGCGCAATCGTCTGGGCGCCCTGGCCAATACGGGTCTCGACTGTGGCACTCTGCTGGCGATGTTTGCCAGTGGCCAGATTGCCGCTTCTAGCATGGGTTGGCCCGGAATCTTTTACATTTCGAGTGCCGTTGGCGTGGCCTGGTGCATCATCTGGCTGATCTTCGGCGCCAACACGCCTCGGGAATCCAAGTACATCAGCGATGATGAGCTAAACTACATTGAGACCTCGATCAACTCCAGTCGCACGAAGGAGGCGGAGGATTAGAAGGCGAAGGGGCCAATCCCGGTTCCCTGGGGAGCCATATGGAGTTCCGTTCCGTTCTGGGCCCTGATGATCACGCGCTGTTGCCAGTCCTGGGGCTATTCCACGCTGCAGACGGAGATGCCTTCGTACATGAACGGTGTCCTGCTGATGGACATGAAGAATAATGCCATCTTCTCGGCACCCTCGTGCCCTACTTGACCTCCTGGGTGATGGCCTTTGTGTATGCGATCATTGCGGACATCCTGCTAACAGGAGGAACCATGACCATCACAGGGATCCGCAAGACGTTCAATTCCATATCGTTCTTTATTCCCGCCATCATTTTGATCGGCATCGGATTCCTGTACAGCGAGTAGAAGACCCTGGCCGTTGTCTTGATGTGCGCTAATGTGGGTATCAATGCCGGAAGCACCATCGGCAGCACGATCAACACAATCGATCTGTCGCCCAACCATGCTGGCATCCTCATGGGTATCGTCAATACGGCGGGCAACGTTGTGCCCATTCTAACGCCCCTCTTGGTTGGCGTTATCGTAACGGATGATGTAAGTCCTGATCCCTATATGATCCCTACGTGGTTCACCTGATTATTAATTTAATAAAAATAAAAATTTTGAAGGAATAATGTTCCAATAGAAAATCATTATCGGCTGGTCCGTGGTCATATAAGCACAGAATTTCTTAGAATATTCAAAACTAATTGATAAGACATAAAAAGTACAAATAAATCAAATATAAACCTATTTCCGTGTCAATTTTGATGAAGCTTTGATGAAGAAGGGCAATGGCAGTTCGACATAAGACCATAGAAATTTCATTATCTAACATAGATTATTGCTGGAGCTTTCAGAAGTATTGAACGTGTTTAATGCCCATGCGATTGACGTATGGGTCGGGTGAGAACAAGATCGATGGGTGTTCAATTAAATCGACATTTCAGTTTATCCACTAGGGGTCCAAAAACTGTGACTTCGATAAGGGAAAACCATGCCATCGTAAGTGCTTTGGCTTAGAAGGGGTTGTAGTGCTCTTGGAAAGTTTAGCTGTTTCTGGTATTCTCCATTACGCGTGTCAGGGCCGCCTATCTCAAGTGGTGGCTATTGTCCAGAGGTTTATGGTATCAGCTGATGACTGGAGAATGACCAAGATCCACTGTTGCCTTAGGTCAGCGCTCTGGATGTTGGCTTATACATACATATATATATATATATATACATATGTATAAATAAATAAAACATAATAAAAATCACAAATGTGAGACCACACCGCCTCCATCCACCGCCCTCGTCATTGGGTATGCACACACGCAAGGACCATGGCGTAGGATGAGAAGGAGCACGTGGAATGGCGTTAGAGCTAGGGACTACGTTGACCAGTCGGCCTTCTGAGCGTGTGCATTTGTCAACTCAGACGTCGTTTAACCTACCAGGACAACGGTCGACAACGCGCTTCGATTTAAGTAAGGTTTTCCACAGCTTTTCCAGTGCCAAGAGTGAAGTGAGTCAAACCGCAGTGCTAAATGAATCGCGATTGGGGAAATGTGAAGAGTCGTGGACTCTAAGAGTGCTACGACGTGTACAGAGACTCTGAAATACAAAACGAGGGGGAACGTTGTGAGTTGCTGCGGACACCGCAACTCTACAGTTATACCCGATACTTAGTCAGTATGGCTCTCCTCCGGCAGGCGCCGCTAATATTGAACGACACGACAAAGAGTGCGTGCGAGAGAGACAGAAAATCAGCCTGAGCGTGACGTCGGGCGCTGCGTTGCCACTGCAAATTGATTTGTTACTATTGGCTATACAAATTATCTGATCTGATCTAGATTCAGCAATCTCATAGATACGGCTATTTTCTATGATTCTGCGTTTTTAGTTTTCTCGAATCTGCAATATTGTGGATGCAACAGATTTTCGTTCTTTGTGTGGGCGGAAGGGGGTGGGGCGAAATTCTGAGATAAACGTTTTATAGTGAGATCTAACAGAAGTGCGGATACCAAATTTGGTTACTCTAGCCTTAATAGTCTCTGAGATTTGTGGATGCCCCAGATTTTCGTCCTTTGCGGGGGCGGAAGGGGGTGTGGCGAAATTTGGACACGAAACGGTCAAGGTCCGATATCACAGGAGTGTGGATACCAAATTTGGTTGCTCTGGCTCTTATAGGTTCTGAGATCCTTGAACTCATATTTTGCAATTGGCAAAGCCGACCATGAAACCTGTGTGTTAGAGAGAGACAGAGCGAGAAAGAATGAAATTGTTTTCTTGATTCTGGCTATAATAATTATACGATCTGGTTGAGATTTTACACTCTAGAACATATAATCATCCTCTACGATTCTGCGTTTTTGGCTTTATCGTATCTTTAAAAATGTGGATGCCACAGATTTTCGTCCTTTGTGGGGGCGGAAGTAGGCGGGGCGAAGTTTTGAAATATTTTTGAAGCAGTGACATATCACAGAAGTCTGGATACAAAACATCGTTGCTCTAGCTCTTATGGTCTTTGAGCACTAGGCGCTGAAGGGGACGGACAGACGGACGGACGGACAGACGGACAGACAGACTGGCTATTGATGCTGATCAAGAATATATATACTTTATGGGGTCGGAAACGATTCCTTCTGGACGTTACACACATCCACTTTTACCACAAATCTAATATACCCCAATACTCATTTTGAGTATCGGGTATAAAAAACATAAATTGGCGATGCCGCCGAAGCGTCGGAGAAGATTCCAAGGCCTATATTACCATTTATCGCCACCCAAAGGTGAGTGTTTCAACGAATAAATATTCACATTCATTCCTTATAATTGTGGGAAATTGTGGTGATAACACGCAGGTTGCCAGAAGGAAGGGGTCTTGGCCAAAATTTGCATATTGCGTCCGCTCAACAAGTTACATTGTTCAGGGGGTTGAAGAAAGACAGGGAGTGAGTGCCACATTAAGTGGCAAGCACTAATGCGCTATTTCCGTTTTCGTGGCACTTTCGAGCAGTTTTTATTGCCACTCAACCTCATAAGTGTGTGCTAGGGAGCCCTTCTAATGATTCATTTCATTCAATTAATTTACATGTCACACAAAAACGAAACAAAGCGTTCAAGGAATGTTACTCAGGTGTAGGAGTACGTGCAACACACCAGGAATAGACTGAGGAGACCTTGACATATCAGATATGTGTGCTTGTTTGGTCAAAGGTAGACTCAAAGGAACTAGGTGGTGTTCTGGGAAATTTCACTAGAGGAGAGATTTGCACTCGAGTTTTTCGAGGATTACCTTGACTGTTGCGTTGGCTACGATTCCAAAGAAGGTCTGAAGTGAATTTTAACGTACTGTGTATGAATCATTTCTTTAGCTTAAGCTTTCTTGAAACTTCAGTAAAACATAGAATTCCATTGGAAAATATAAAGAGACTCGAACTTGCGCATTTAGAAAACCCAAAATTCCCTGAAAATATTTTCCCTGTATATTTTGTGGTACGAAAAATGTCTAGAAAGTGTCGGTCAAACGGAAATTCAAAGTATTTCCACATATTTGCATAGTGCCTTCGCCACCCACAAGAAGAACCCATCGATGGGCTAATGAAAATGTTTTATTTTTGCTTTATATACTCACTCGTAACACACGCCACACACAGGGACCAAAAGGTTATTTATTCAGCCGCCGTGCCTCATGTCATGCTAAGGCAATGCACTGAAAATCCAACTGCCTCTTTTACCAAATGACTCCACAGAATGCCATTAAGGATCTGCATCAGGCGGTGATCGACAACAATTTGGATACGATGCAGGCGCAACTGGAGCCTCCCGTGCCCGCTGCCTTGGTGACCTGCAAGGACGGCAATGGACTGAATGGCATCCTGGAGTATCTGGTCGGTCTCTGGCCGGAGGGCGCCCACGAGATGGACATCACCGGCAAGACGCCGCTCCATTGGGCAGCCAGTGCCAAAAACAATATGCGCTGCTATACCCTGCTCACCCAGGCGGGTTGTGACGAGGAGGCCCTCGACTATGTGAGTGGGGGATGGCAATCAACCGAGCAATTAAAATGATTCATTGGGGCAATTTCAGAAAATGAAGTCAGCCTCGTACTACCGCCACAAGCCGCACGAAATCGAGCGGGCTTTCCTCGTCTATGTCCCGGAGGCACCGCGCGTCTCCCCCGAGATCATCACTGACTGGAATGCCTTGAGCAATGAGAGTGGTGAGAATAGTGCCGGAGGCGATGCGGGCAGCAAGGTAAGTCGGGGAGGGCGTAGGCAGCAGCTTGTGGGGAATCCCTACACCATTTATCTGTTTATTTCACAGAAATTGGACATTAAAATGACACCGGCTGTGAATGGACGTAAATCGCTGGACGACAGCATCGAGAAAACTTCGGAGCTGGACACAAACGATGGGTGAGTGGGTGGTGAAGCATCTAAGGGCAGACAGAGACAGGGATTAGGCTAAGTTTTGGCTGCGCTGGATTCAGTTTTTGTTTGATTTTTGTGCGTTCTTTGTGGGGCATTGCTTTGAGAGAAGATTTTGGGGAGATTGGGGTATATTAGATTTGTGGTAAAAGTGGATGTGTGTAACGTCCAGAAGGAATCGTTTCCGACCCCATAAAGTATATATATTCTTGATCAGCATTAATAGCCGAGTCGATTGGGTCCTGTCTGTCTGTCTGTCTGTCCGTCTGTCCGTCTGTCCGTTTGTCCGTCTGTCCGTCCCCTTCAGCGCCTAGTGCTCAAAGACTATAAGAGCTAGAGCAACGTTGTTTTGGATCCAGACTTCTGTGATATGTCACTGCTACAAAAATATTTCAAAACTTCGCCCCGCCCACTTCCGCCCCCACAAAGGACGAAAATCTGTGGCATCCACAATTTTAAAGATATGAGAAAACCAAAAACGTAGAATTGTAGAGAATGACCATATCTTTAAGGCTGCGGAAGCTGAATTGGATCGTATTATTATTATAGCCAGCATCAAGAAAACAATTTCATTTTTTCTCGCCCTGTCTCTCTCTAACACACACGTAGCATAGGCGGCTTTGCTTAGAGTAAAACATTAGCGCCTAGATCTCAGAGACTATAAAAGCTAGAGCAACCAAATTTGGTATCCACACTCCTAATATATCGGACCGAGACGAGATTGTTTCAAAATTTCGCCACACCCCTTTCCGCCCCCGCAAAGGACGAAAATCTGGGGATATTCAAAAATCTCAGAGACTATTAAGGCTAGAGTAACCATATTTGGTATCCGCACTTCTGTTAGATCTTACTATAAAACGTGTATCTCAAAATTTCGCCCCACCCCCTTTCGCCCACACAAAGGACGAAAATCTGTTGCATCCACAATATTGCACATTCGAGAAAACTAAAAACGCAGAATCATAGATAATGATCATATATATCAGATTGCTGAATCTGGATCAGATCAGATCATTTTTATAGCCAATAGGAACAAATAAATTTGCAGTGGCTACGCAGCGCCCGACGTCACGCTCAGACTGATTTTCTGTCTCTCTCGCACGCACTCTTTGTCGTGTCGTTCAATATTAGCGGCGTCTGCCGGAGGAGAGCCATACTGACTAAGTATCGGGTATAACTGTAGAGTTGCGGTGTCCGCAGCAACTCACAACGTTCCCCTCGTTTTGAGTATCGGGTATAAAAAGTCCACACAGCGCTCCCATCGTACTGGTGGGAAAGAAGACAGGCGAGATGCGGATGTGCGTAGGCTACCGACAACTCAACGCGCAATCAATACCCGACGCCTACCCACTGCCCAGGATCAACCACATCATCGAGACGCTCCGTAACGCACGTTACATCTCGACATTGGACCTCAAGAACGGGTATTGGCAGATCCCGATGGCCGAGGGGAGCCGAGAATGTACCGCCTTCACCGTTCCGGGCAGAGGACTCTTCCATTGGAAGGTGATGCCGTTCGGACTGCACTCAGCATCGGCCACGTTCCAGCGAGCCTTGGACAGCGTCATCGGACCACAGATGGAACCCAACGCATTCGCTTACCTTGATGACATTATTGTCATCGGAGCGGCGTTGGAGGAACACGTCGACCATCTGCGAGAGGTGTTCCGGAGACTACGGGAAACAAATCTAAGATTGAACCAAAAGAAATGCAGCTTCTTCCAGAAAAGCATCGTATACCTGGGACATGTTATTAGTGAGCAGGGTATACACACCCAGATGAGATCGTCGCCGTCCGGAAGTTGGCCCCACCCAGCTCAATAAAGGAGCTTCGACGCTGCCTAGGAATGGCATCGTGGTACCGGAGGTTTGTCCCAAACTTCGCGACGATTGTACAACCAATGACCAGCCTCCTGAAGAAGGAGAAAAGGTGGATCTGGAGTGACGAACAGCAGGCCGCTTTCGAGGAGTTGAAGGAGAAGTTAACCCAAGCACCCGTCTTAGCCTGCCCGGATTTCGCGGAGAGGTTCGCTCTACAAACTGACGCAAGCGACTACGGTCTAGGGGCGGTCCTGACGCAACAGATCAGCGGAGAGGAGAGGGTCATAGCCTACGCCAGTCGAAGGCTCTTGAAAGCAGAAGAGAACTACTCAGCTACCTGGAGGGCTACTACTTCGACGTCATCACCGACCATCTCGCCTTGAAGTGGTTGAACTCGATCAATAATCCGACCGGTCGCATCGCCCGTTGGGCTCTGGAACTCCAACAGTATCGCTTTGATGGCTTTACCGACGGAAGCCAAAACATCGTAGCAGACGCTCCTTCCCGGCAACCTATCGACACCATACAGCGAGCCCTAGAAGACCTGCCCACCTGCCCCTGGATACAGAGGTTACTCAAACGTATCCAGTCACGACCTGAGGAATGCAGAGAATTTATAATCGAGAACGGACAGATCTACCGGCAGCCTGGACACCGACCAATCGAGGAAGAATCTCACCAGTGGAAGTTATGCGTCACCAGTGGCCGTCACTCGTAGACGAGTGTTTTTGTCCAAAGCGGATTTGGATGCGGATGTAGATCCGGCACCGGTTCCGCCGGAAATATCGCCGCAGCGCAGACCGGAAACGCCAGCCACATTCAACAATGGCCACATTAATGGCGATATCGAAGGCGACACCGAAGACAGTGAGGCGGAGGTAAGTGTTGCCTTTTTTGCTTGTGGATTGCGTCTTTCGTTTGCTTTCGTTGGTTTTTGCTTGCACTCCTCCAAAAGCTTTCTCTGTGTTGCACTCGGATTTGCTTTGGCGGCACAGGCGGGGCGGGGGCTCTGTGAAAGTAAGCCATTGTCGGCTCTCGCTTTCCCCATCACCACTTTATATCTATGCGCTTTTTGTTTAGACCTCTTAAGTACTTCTCTGCTGTACATACAATGAATCGAAGGCTGAGATCGTAGTAAAACAATCCTTTGAATCACTCGGAAAGCAATCAGTCGACAATTGTTTACTTTTACAGAATATTGCAAGAGCTATAAGCGGCGGTAAAGAAGAAGAAGATGGCCAGGGTAAAGAGGAGGATCAAGAAAAACATGAGGAACCGAAGGAACAGGAGTCTGCTGCAAGCGAGGAATTGAATGATAAGCTGGAAAACCACGAAGAAAATGTCGCAGAGAGTAATGATGTGGAACAGAAGGAGGAGGAGCAGCCTGCCACAGAGAGTGAGCCAGAAGTTAACGAAAAGACTGAAGAGGCGGAGCCAGAGATGGAAGCAGAACAGGATGTGCCAGAGGCGGCAGTTGAAGAGGAAAAGATCACCAATTTGGAGGAGCCAGTGGAACCAGTGGCTGAGGAGAAGGAGATACAGGATCAGGATAATGTAGAGAATGATGAGAACGATGACGATGATGAGGTACACTTTGGCGTGCTCTAGGTGTCCAACGTGCAACGTTTCTTTGTAGTTTGTATTGTGTGTGCCGTTCAACCGCTCAAACTACTTTTTCCAAATCTTCAAACTCAACTGTGAACTGTAAAATGAAAGCAGACTAACTATCTAACAACCAATCAATCAATTAAATGCAGCAGTCACCCAAATTCCATTCATTCTAATTGTTTTCCACACCAAAAATAACAGCAGAAGCAACAGCAAGAGCCACAGCCACAGCAACAGCAACAGCAACAACTGCAGCCGCAATCTAAGAAAGAATAACAGTAGCAATCAGCTTATATAATTATATAACCAGACTTTTTACTTCTTTATGCAGATATACATAGACTCTTTATATATATACCTATATATTTTTTAAAAGCAACTGGAAGTAAAAAAATTAATATTAAACCATCAACGATTACAGTAACCAATTAAAAATGGAATGCAAAACCTGCAACTTGTGTCTTTTCGTTATCGTTTCCATTGCACCCCACCTCCCACTCCAAAAAGAGAAAAAAGCCGCCAATTCCCATGTATTGTGTTTCCGTTTCCGTTTCCCTTTCAGTTTCGATTTTCATTAAAGTTTCAGTTTCAGTTCGTTTTGTGTACCATCCATTCGTATACTCGTATTCATTCGAGTTCCTTAGATCAAATCAATGCCAGTGTCTGCCCTGCCCCCGATTTGCGGCACTATCGATTGGCGAAAATCAGCAGCTGTTTACCCACAGATAGACTTTATAATAATGCACTCACTCCCATAGCGCTTTCACTGACATGTGGAGACGGAAAGACGATAGCCGCGCACCAGCCTCAGAGCCAGAGCTCCTCAACTGTCAGAGCGGCAGCCAGGCCAGAGTCCAAATGGCAAAGGAACATGCAAACGTCAAAACATTTGCAGTTGCAGGCATTAGATAGATGATATATGATATATGTATATCTACATATTGGATATATCAAATTGCTGTATATACACATTCCAGTTGGTGCAACGTTGCAACGATTTTCTGCAGTCCCCCACGAACGATTTGTTAAGGATAATCAAGTTTTCCCTAGAGGTTAGGGGTTAGAAGGCATGGAAATGGTAGGAGGTGCTGCATTTCAATAAAAGTAATGAAAGTGTAGGTGCAATTTGTTTCGAAAACAGGGCGTATGCGTAACATTACGTATACGTGCCGTAGATTTCTATTTACCTATGGATATACATATGTATTTACTATCTCAATTATTTAATGGGTCAACAGCGCTGGCATTGTCATTCTGTAGTGGCACCTAGTCCTTGTAAAAACGTAGTCCCTTTCCACCTGTTTGTGTCCTGTTTGCGAGTGTTGTCATGTTACCTGCACTTTTTAGCGATAATCGACAAACGACAGTTCGCCAAGTAAAACTCAAAAAACCCTTTGTAGAGGATGTGATAGCGCCAGTTACAAAGGACATCCAGCCCCTGGAGGAGTCGCAGTCGATAGGAGGAGAACAACCAACTGAACCGGAAACGGGACCTGATAAGGATTGCGGCGAATCCCTGACATCGGCCATGGCCATCGAGGGCTTTGTGCAGGGCGCACCCGAGGATTATACAGTTCAGTCTCAAACTGCAATTGATGAAGTATACGATGCTATCCTTTCCTATCTTTCAATCTCTGTTGCTCTCTCTCTGTTGCTGTCTCACCAGGCTTGTCATTTGGGTTTCATCTTTTATTTGCTAACCATTTCTGTCATCTTTTCTATTCTGTCACACCGAACAATTACGCTTTCGATTACGCACTGAATGAATGTCTGTCTAGCAATCTCTAATTGACTGGTTTTGCCTCTCCCTTCGCAGGAGGCACGCATGAAGCAGATCATCGAATCGGGGGACCTTGAGCAGCTGGCCGAGATCGTGCTGAATGGCGAGGGCGCTAGTCTGTTGAATCCCAAGTCCAAGGAGGCGGAAATACAAGCCTTTCTCAACAACGTGCCCAGCTACATGGTAAGCGGAAGGTAGTAGGGGGATGGTCGGAAGGAGTAGCCACTAATTAAGGCACGGTTCATATGCTACTCTGACAGGAGAAAATCCATCGCGTGCACGATGCGGCACGTGACGGCAGCTTGCTGGCGCTGCAGCAGGCCCTGGATCGCCGGAAGTTAGCCATTGCAAAGGACGACATATCCCCCAATGGCTCCACGGCCCTGCACGTGGCCGTGCTCTTTGGACATACGGGTGGGTGTTGGGTATACTCTCCTTCCACTTAAATTCCCTATTTCGATTGGCTTTTTCGCTTGACTTTTTTTGTGTGCAGACATCGTTCGGTATTTGGCTTCGCGCTTTCCGGAGACTATGACAATTACGGATAATGCAGCCACGATAAAGGACAATGGCCATTTCTACAACATGTTATCCCAGCTGGGCGGCAATTCCAAGGCACTGGACATGGTGAGTGAAGGGAAAGCGGGGGGAAATACAGAATAACCACTTTTTCGGTGGCAATTTATCAATTATCCCTATTTGGAGGGAGAATTCCTGACAGCCAGATTAGAAATACATTCTTGAAATAGTAATAGAACTGGGAACGAAAGCAACTGTTGGGGGCGCCTCATCGGCAAATTTCAAATGTTCGAAATCCAATTCAAAGTGGGCCAAGGTGCTGGGTACTCCCATTTTCATATCACCATGTCTGTGTCTGTGTGCCGCATCAATATGCCATAAATTTATGATAAACCCAAACTGAATTTATTAATATTTAAAATGCAATTACAACCACAACGTTGCACACAGCTGGGCCACACGGCCGAGCTCTATTTGGACAAGGAGAAGGCGAAGGATATTCTCAACTACACCGAGCTGCTCGATCTCTTTGGGGCCGAGGAGCTCGAGAATCAGTTGCTCAACGATCAAGGTAGGACAAGAGGGCTGGCACAGCACCTGACCTGACCTGTGTGTCCACCTGCAGCTGTTCCAGCTCAAGACCAGTCACAAGAGTCATACCATGATATAGCACAAACCACTCCACTCGAAATAGTATCGGGAAAGCTTACTCATTTTTATACCCGATACTCAAAATGAGTATTGGGGTATATTAGATTTGTGGTAAAAGTGGATGTGTGTAACGTCCAGAAGGAATCGTTTCCGACCCCATAAAGTATATATATTCTTGATCAGCATCAATAGCCGAGTCGATTGAGCCATGTCTGTCTGTCCGTCTGTCCGTCCGTCCGTCCGTCCGTCTGTCCGTCCGTCCGTCTGTCCGTCTGTCCGTCCCCTTCAGCGCCTAGTGCTCAAAGACTATAAGAGCTAGAGCAACGATGTTTTGTATCCAGACTTCTGTGATATCTCACTGCTACAAAAATATTTCAAAACTTCGCCCCGCCTACTTCGGCCCCCACAAAGAACGGAAATCTGTGGCATCCACATTTTTAAAGATACGATAAAGCCAAAAAAGCAGAATCGTAGAGGATGACCATATGTTCTAGAGTGTAAAATCTCAACCAGATCGTATAATTATTATAGCCAGAATCAAGAAAACAATTTCATTCTTTCTCTCTCTAACACACAGGTCTCATGGTCGGCTTTGCCAATTGCAAAATATGAGTTCAAGGATCTCAGAACCTATAAGAGCCAGAGCAACCAAATTTGGTATCCACACTCCTGTGATATCGGACCTTGACCGTTTCGTGTCCAAATTTCGCCACACCCCCTTCCACCCCCGCAAAGGATGAAAATCTGGGGCATCCACAAATCTCAGAGACTATTAAGGCTAGAGTAACCAAATTTGGTATCCGCACTTCTGTTAGATCTCACTATAAAACGTTTATCTCAGAATTTCGCCCCACCCCATTCCGCTCCTACAAAGAACGAAAATCTGTTGCATCCACAATATTGCAGATTCGAGAAAACTAAAAACGCAGAATCATAGATAATGACCATATCTATCAGACTGCTAAATCTGGATCAGATCGGATCATTTTTATACCCAAAAGGAACAAATCAATTGGCACTGGCTACGCAGCCCCCGACGTCACGATCAGACTGATTTTCTGTCTCTCTCGCACGCACTCTTTGTCGTGTCGTTCAAATTAGCGGCGTCTGCCGGGGTGGCTCTCTCTCCTACTGACTTAGTATCGGGTATAACTGTAGAGTTGCGGTGTCCGCTGCAACTCACAACGTTCCCCCTCGTTTTCTTTGCTTTTGTGCGGCTTTTCGTTCGGTTTCATTTGAATTACGAGTACCCCCACAAAAACACAAAGGGGCAGAGACACCCACCAAGTAAAGTAAACCAAAATAATTAAATACGTTTGCTTGCCATGTCAAATATATGAAAAGAGGGTGTGTACTGTACCTCCAGAGTGCCATGGACTTGGCCCGTGCCCTGGCCGAGCATTCAGTCATCGATTTTCAGTCGCACCGTGCAGCACACGTTGTCCTTCGCTCAATTGTCAGTCAAACACTCGTCCGCGTAGTCGTACCTGATTCTCAGTTGCGCTGCAATCAAAGTAATCGTTCTCATAATGGAGGGAAACCGTGATTTTTTCAATGAAATCATTGGCAATATTGATGATTTATTTGGTATGTAACACATATCACACATAAACACCATACATTCGGGGTTTATTTATCCACAGAAAGCACTTGAAGCACCGTCGCCTTTTCTTCAGCACCCATTTGGCAAGCTCCCTCATTCGTGCTCGTTTCCGTGTATCAGTATCTGTGTCTCTGTACATGCTTTGGTGTTCATCATCCCGCTGTGTGTGTGTGTGCTGTGTAAAATGATAATCATCAAATCCAAAAATTACACCCAATGCCGCAGTTCCCGACGATCTGCACAGTGCCCGGCGAGAGCTGCAGGATGGTGAGATCTCACGCACTCTGGAGCGCTGTTACAACGTGATAGCGGAATCGGGAAAGCTTTTGAGCGCCAGCACGGCCTCGGCCCTGTCGCACCGGAAGCCACTGAGCGCCTCATCGCTGAAGTTGTCGGTGACCAGCTTCCTGAGCCGCTTCCTCAAGCGTGCCGTTTACGAAAAGATCAAGCGCCGCCAGACGCGACTCGACCACAGTCTCTCGCCTACTCTTCCATGGGGAACGGCGGTCGACTGAATATGGCCGCCTTCGTCTACGACGATCAGTCAATTCTGGTCACGCGTTGCATTGTGGAGGCCTTGCGCAATCTCGACCAGCTGGAGCTTCCCCTGAACCTGACCATTGGCCAATTGGAGCAGGCCGAGCGCCTCATGATGGGCAAGATATTCACGACCAGCTTTGCGGATGCCATTGGGGAGACGGAGTCCGGCAATTACTATACCCTCACGGAGCTGCTCGAGCCCGATTCGGAGGTGACCCTAATGCTCAGCAGTTTGGGTCTGATGACATCCCTGCTGGACACCAAAGACCTGGTGCAGGCAGCCGAGTCGACAGCATTTAATGGTGCCTCTGGCCCTATGGCCGGGGCGTCTTTGTTAATTCCGGCCGTGTGGCTGAACTGCCAGGAGCATTTGCGCGTGATCTCGACGACGAGCAGCAAGGATCCGGGCGATATGGGAGCGGCCTATACGCGGGTGGGACGAGCCGTGACCTATCTGGAGACGCAGCTGCACTTTAAGGAGAGCTATCTGCTCGGATATTTGCAATCTAGGCCAGCCTTCCTGGGCACAGGCCTCAAAATGACGACGATCGTGAAGCTGCCCAATCTGATGAAGGAGATGGACAACCTAAGGCACCTGTGCGACGTGCGAGGGCTCAGCATGGTGACGAACCGCCTGTCCAAGCTCACGGTGCGGCTCATCAATATGCAGAGCATGGGCATTGTGGAGTATGTGCTGTTCCAGGACTATTGCACCGCCGTAACCAATATACTGTCCCTCGAGAAGGACATGTCGCTGACAAATTCAAAGCACATTGCCACCATGCTGGTGAAGATCTTCAAGCGCAAGAAGAACAGCATTGTGGATCGCAATTGAGCCTCCGGCGAATAGGATGGGATGTGATGGGATGGGTCCCCATACCCCCAATGTACATAACATACATGCTCGTACTCGTACCCGTACCTACTGTTATCTTAGAAACATACTTATATAGATCCTAACTTGATCGATTCTTGACTCTTGTGTGCCCAGCATTGCCATCAATATCCACCTACTCCTCCGCTTACGCTGAGCTTCTTCGTACGCCGCACATATTCCAAATTCCGTAATCGTACGTTCTGATTTCAGTTTACACCTACGTACATACGTCCCGGGAATGTGATCTTGTTCCGATTTCCATATGATTTGCAATGTTTCTTTGAGTTCCACCATCGGCATCAGAATCTTCGTTTGTTACCTTGAATCAAACCAGGGACCTTGTCCAAATACATCCAAGCCACCGGATGGGACTGCCCTTAACCTGCAGTAGTATGCTCTCACGGTTCGGGCAACGCGAAGGGGCACATGCCCATGCGGCAACACAACGGACCTTTTATAGGTCCAAGTGAGCTTGGGGGCGGGAGGCTCTTATCCCCCCCCCCCCCCTCCCGGCTACCGCCTTAACCTAAGCTAACCTACCTTCTCTACCCCCCAAAACCTCCTGCTCCTCTCGCTTTGTGTATAGTATAGATTTCCTGGGACTCTATCCCATGAGTGTGATACCCCCCGATCCCTGAGATGGAGAGAATGACTAATGCTATATGTTCTCTGTGCAGGTCAGGCGCAGTCCATGAGCTTTCAGGCCAATCCCATCTTCAAGACGGAACAGGGAAAATATCTGGCAGACTGTGAGTATTTAGGAATACGGAATGGAGTCCACCGATAACATGTATACATTATTTAAGCTCTGGCCGATCACCTGATCAGGGCTCTCACCGAGATCGCTAACAAACGGCCCAAGGATCCCGTGGCCTATCTCACCGGCTATCTGCAGCACTTCATGGGTGAACGGAAGCCCATCACCGAAGTGGAAGTCCACACGGGCACTTCCACCTCCAATGCCATGGTCAAATCTAATCCGTTGCCGGTTGGCGGTCGCAATGGCATCGGCAATGCAGATCTCATCGAGCTAGATGACCGATCGCTGGCCGAAGAGGAGGATATTCTGACCGTCCAGCATATGGAGGAACCGGACGAGCATGGGCAGAGCATGTTGCATCGCCGCGGCGCACTGTACACCCTCATCGAGGAGTCTGGCATCGATATCAGCTACCGGGATGAGCTATATCGCACCGCTCGCGATGTCTCCTTTCAGGCCAATCAGCCCAACAATGCGGCAGAGATCGATCGCTATATCCTGGCCCAGGCGCCATCGTAGGATCGGTCGCCAAACCATTGCATTGAGATCAGAATACATCTTTTCAACTCTTTTTTCAGGACAAGTGGAACCCTTTGATCAACTGGCATTGCAGGGCTACGATCACATCCTGGACATTGAGGATGAGAGCGGTCAGTCATTGGGGATGTGGTTGCCACCCGACAGCACGAAGCCCTGGGCAAGTTCTTGGAAAAACTGCGTGGGCTGGAGGAGACCCGCGAGGAGCTGCACCAAATGATCAGGGAGAACAATATGGAGAGAGTGAGGGAGCTAACCGCCGTCTCCAATGCCAAGTGGTTGATTAAAACCAAGAACTACTACGGTACCACCAACGTTTCCCACAATACAAGAACCATTTTTGATTCGATTCTTTTGATTCGCAGGTCGAACCGCCCTGCACATAGCAGTGCTGAAGGAGTCCGAGGAAATGGTTCAGCACTTGGTGAAACTCTGTCCCGAGGCACTGAAGATCACAGATAATGTAAGTGCGTCTTACTTTAAGGTTTATTCAATGATTCTACTTGTTTTAACCACCAGCTGGAACGCACTGTTCTGCACTATGCCATGGGCACCAACTCACTGGAGAGCGTCAGTCGGATACTGATTCAGAACGGGGCAAGCGCACCGCTAAAGACCTGAAGGGCCGGCAGCCAAGTTATTATTTCATCAACAAAGCGGACATACTGCGACTTCAGGAAGAGGAGGAGGAGAGTCGCTAAAGATCGTTCTCTGGTTGTAACTCGAGTCAAGCAATATGTATAGAATAATGTTAGCGTTATAGTGCAATAAAAGAAATATACTCGTATCGAACACCTGAAATGGTTTCAGAAACCCCACTCAAGCTGGAGCATGGCGCCTTGATTGATTAAAGCGCTTCGCTATCGGCTCGTGCCCCGAGGGACGCTATATTTTGGAGGTTGGATCGTGTGAAGCATGTGTTGGGTGTGCACAGATCCGATAGGTTGTAGCATATCACATACAACGATTGTTGTGTGTGGCGGTGCCACTCGAGCTGGTCGGGGGTGTATCGGGCAGGACTGGTGCACCCGCTGTCTCCGGCTGTATGGTCGGTAGTATGGGGGGGTTCCTATACTGGTCCTTTCCTTTACGTGCTCGCGTCGATGCATTATCTTATTATTTTTGTTCGCTGGGGGAATTAGAAGGGACAAAGCAATTAAGGGGAAAGGGAAGTTGGCCTCCGCCATGCATATCCGAACCGACGGGTAGCTGTGCTGGTGTTGGGTGCAACAGCCATGGCCCTCCCAACCTTGATCATCCTAATTCCGGAGAAAATATGGCTTATGGATGATACCTTTTCTCGCCTGGGGTCATACTCCACTCTCCCTCATCGATCCCTGCATGGCTCCTAAACAAAAATCTTCTAACAAATCATTTCCAAATCATTAACAATATTTATTTTTAACGATAGGGCCTAAAGCTAAATACATGGGTAGAAAGAAAATTATATATATTTAAGGGTAGAGTATAAGCTAGGGCAATAAGAGAAATAAAAATATAGGAATAATAATTTTAAATAATATTAATAATATGTATGATCTCAAAAACAGATGATAGGGTACTGGGAATAATTTCATGAATATTTAACTAGGAACTTTTGTAATTTAAGATTTCTTCATTTTCGTTATTTTCGTATTAATGCAAAAAGTAAGTGTAACTAATCACAGTAGCATAGGTGTGAAACACCTGCTGCCGCTGATCTGCGCTAAAGCTTAAAGCTTCCAAAGCTCTTGAGCTTTTCGTGGGATTAAGGCCACTTTACAACAAAAAAAGCTCCAACATAATTTAGGGAAAAATCTAAGAATACGGCCGACCGGGCTCATGTATGGTTTTTTTGTCTCTTTATGTTAAAAGTTTATAAACGATAACTGGGAGTTCGTTCACTTACGTACTTTCATGTTCCGGCCACGTTCAAAAGATCTTTCGGCGAGGGGAATACCTGTAAATTTTAGAGAGAGAGCACACACACATGGACACGCATGACCACGGCTAACACCAGATTATCTTGATCTTATTTTCTTTTCCTTTTTGTTTAGGGACTTTTTTTGGGCATATATAGTTCATAAATCAAATTATTCCATATTTAACTTCTATATATTATTCTTTATTCAATATTTATTCGTTTATTCAGGTTCGTTGGGGTAGGTCTTGATACATAGACCAAGGTGTGGGCGCACGGAAAAACTCCAAGCAGCTGGTTTCGTTTCACGGGCACAAAGGGGTCAACGGCCTAAGAAGCGCACATATGTTCTTTGGGAGTAAATGCACAATGGGCCACAAAGAGGTTCATACGAGTTCTGCCCGTTCCGTTGGGGTTTATTTAATACATTTAACCTGCACATGTCATGATCTGACTTTTAGGTTAGGGCGAAGCACGGTGGCAAAAAAAATTCGGGTCAGGGTCTCTTTTTCCTTGGACGAGTCTGGTTATTCCTTGTCATTAGCAAGGAAGATCACTTGACACTTTTTGTTTAGGGCTCTTGGCCCGGTGGCTGGATGGCCCACTCTCGGTCGCGACGGCTCGCGTTGGGGCGGCGAAGAGCTTGCTGCGGCCGGCGCTAAAGCTCGGAAACGGCTGAGGGGCCGCCCTCTGTCGGCGCTGAAGCTCGGGAACTGCTGAAGGGCTCGCTGTGGTGGATGGCGTTGGGTCTTTATGTCGAGCTTCCCAACTCTACGGTGGCCCGCTTTGGGGCGATCGTCGGAAAATTCGCACCATCCTCTGCACAGTGGATCGGGGATTGGTTTCTCTTCTGGGTGGATGGGGTCTTGCTGTCGAAAGGCCGGCGGATCGTGCTGATCTCCCGAGAACTTTTATTTGATTTGTAACTTTTATTAAAATTTTTTTTTTTTTAGAGCTGGATAAGTACGTCCGTACTGTTCGGATACCACGAGGAGAGAGAGAGCTGCTTCTCCCGGAAATCAAGGCCTCCTCCAATCTTTCTTCCCTTTTTCTTTTGGATTTGTCAAAATGACAGTGGGAGGAAGAGGCCGATTAAAACGTCAGCCAAAAGAAATAATATGGGCAGCCCACGGTGACGAAGCGCACCCAATAGATGGCGTGTTAAAAGCTTAGATTTCTTTAACCCAAAAGAAGGCTTAGCCAATTCGGGTAGCATAATTTTAGGGAAAATTAAGACGTTGATGCAAACAATTTTTACAACAAGCGCACTACAAGGTCCAAGGGGTAAACACGGTCAAGATAATTGACATGGTCAGCGATAAGATTACACGTAAGCCCCGGGGCTCTCCAGAGCTCAAACTGTCTCTTGATTAAGCGCATGACTGCGACCAGAGGTCTGGCAGAGTATTTGATGCTTCGTAAATGGGGGGCCTTTCCTTTTCGATCGCTATCGGTACGGTGTAGATCTCCGCATCCGGATTAAAATCGTGGTACCCTCCCATTCATTAAGAACCATGAAATTCCTATCACTTGTACTCCCTATCTCGCTGTGGGCATGATTTCTGGCTTCGTTATCGATATCGTGTTTGTCAAGTGCTCTGATTTACTCTCCATAACGCGGTTCTCACTTCAGACTGCGATTAGTCCCACTAAAAACCGAGTACGCGGAAGGTGTAAAGTAAGCTGACAGTCGGTTGCAAATTGAGTTGCCTCTCGATCCTGAATGCTACTTTATAAAGTGTATCTAGTTGAGTGATTGGCATTAAACAGACTTATTTGACAATTTCTCAGGTCCCGTAATTGGCCAACGGCATGTGCAGACCTTTCTGCTCTTCCTGTCGATCGTGGTCAACTATATGGCCAAGTTTAATGCTGGCGTGGCAATTGTGGCCATGACGAATTCCGAAAGCACCAATCCCAATTTCCCTGTAAGTCTGCCGCATCTCTGTTCTGAGCATTAGCCTAACCCTTTACTATTTTTCCTCCAGGAATATGATTGGGATGGAAAGCAGCGCTCGTATATCCTGTACAGCTTCTTCTGGGGCTACATCATGACACAGTTCCTCGGTGGCTGGCTCTGTCGTCGCTTTGGCGCAAGGATGACCATGTTCGTGTCGACTATTGGATCGGCTCAGCTGGCCCTGCTTCCGCCTTGGTGCAGCTCCTGGGGCGGCTGGCAGGCCTATTGCGTCATTCGTATGGCGATGGGCCTGTTCCAGGGCTTTTTATTCCCCTGCATCCACGCCCACCTCGCCAACTGGAGTCCCGTAAACGAGCGCAATCGTCTGGGCGCCCTGGCCAATACGGGTCTCGACTGTGGCACTCTGCTGGCGATGTTTGCCAGTGGCCAGATTGCCGCTTCTAGCATGGCTTGGCCCGGAATCTTTTACATTTCGAGTGCCGTTGGCGTGGCCTGGTGCATCATCTGGCTGATCTTCGGCGCTAACACGCCTCGGGAATCCAAGTACATCAGCGATGAAGAGCTAAACTACATTGAGACCTCGATCAACTCCAGTCGCACGAAGGAGGCGGAGGATTAGAAGGCGAAGGGGCCAATCCCGGTTCCCTGGGGAGCCATATGGAGTTCCGTTCCGTTCTGGGCCCTGATGATCACGCGCTGTTGCCAGTCCTGGGGCTATTCCACGCTGCAGACGGAGATGCCTTCGTACATGAACGGTGTCCTGCTGATGGACATGAAGAATAATGCCATCTTCTCGGCACCCTCGTGCCCTACTTGACCTCCTGGGTGATGGCCTTTGTGTATGCGATCATTGCGGACATCCTGCTAACAGGAGGAACCATGACCATCACAGGGATCCGCAAGACGTTCAATTCCATATCGTTCTTTATTCCCGCCATCATTTTGATCGGCATCGGATTCCTGGACAGCGAGTAGAAGACCCTGGCCGTTGTCTTGATGTGCGCTAATGTGGGTATCAATGCCGGAAGCACCATCGGCAGCACGATCAACACAATCGATCTGTCGCCCAACCATGCTGGCATCCTCATGGGTATCGTCAATACGGCGGGCAACGTTGTGCCCATTCTAACGCCCCTCTTGGTTGGCGTTATCGTAACGGATGATGTAAGTCCTGATCCCTATATGATCCCTACGTGGTTCACCTGATTATAAATTTAATAAAAATAAAAATTTCGAAGGAATAATGTTCCAATAGAAAATCATTATCGGCTGGTCCGTGGTCATATAAGCACAGTATTTCTTAGAATATTCAAAACTAATTGATAAGACATAAAAAGTACAAATAAATCAAATATAAACCTATTTCCGTGTCAATTTTGATGAAGCTTTGATGAAGGGCAATGGCAGTTCGACATAAGTCCATAGAAATTTCATTATCTAACATAGATTATTGCTGGAGCTATCAGAAGTATTGAACGTGTTTAATGCCCATGCGATTGACGTATGGGTCGGGTGAGAACAAGATCGATGGGTGTTCAATTAAATTGACATTTCAGTTTATCCACTAAGGGTCCGAAAAACTGTGACTTCGATAAGGGAAAACCATGCCATCGTAAGTGCTTTGGCTTAGAAGGGGTTGTAGTGCTCTTGGAAAGTTTAGCTGTTTCTGGTATTCCCCATTACGCGTGTCAGGGCCGCCTATCTCAAGTGGTGGCTATTGTCCAGAGGTTTATGGTATCAGCTGATGACTGGAGAATGACCAAGATCCACTGTTGCCTTAGGTCAGCGCTCTGGATGTTGGCTTATACATACATATATATATATAGTTAAATATGCGACACTTCAGTTTAAGTTTTAAACGAGGGGGAAAGTTGTGAGTTGCTGCGGACACCGCAACTCTACAGTTATACCCGATACTTAGTCAGTATGGCTCTCCTCCGGCAGACGCCGCTAATATTGAACGACACGACAAAGAGTGCGTGCGAGAGAGACAGAAAATCAGTCTGAGCGTGACTCAAATTGATTTGTTCCTATTGGCTATAAAAATGATCTGATCTGATCCAGATTCAGCAATCTGATAGATATGGTCATTATCTATGATTCTGCGCTTTTAGTTTTCTCGAATGTGCAATATTGTGGATGCAACAGATTTTCGTCCTTTGTGTGGGCGGAAGAGGGTGGAGCGAAATTTTGAGATACACGTTTTATAGTAAGATCTAACAGGAGTGCGGATACCAAATTTGGTTACTCTAGCCTTAATAGTCTCTGAGATTTTTGAATATCCCCAGATTTTCGTCCTTTGCGGGGCGGAAGGGGGTGTGGCGAAATTTTGAAACAAACCCGTCTCGGTCCGATATATTTGGAGTGTGGATACCAAATTTGGTTGCTCTAGCTTTTATAGTCTCTGAGATCTTTGGATTCCGTTTGCGACACTGATCATCATCAGATTCCTGGACAAGGACCAGAAAACTCTGGCCATCGTTCTGATGACACTCAGTGTTGGCTTCAACAGTGGCGCCACCATCGGTAGCTCCATCAACACCATAGATCTCTCGCCGAATCATGCCAGTATTGTAATGGGGATAGTCAATACAGCGGCGAATATAGTGCCCATAGTCACTCCTCTAGTTGTGGGCTTCATCGTGGAGGATACTGTAAGTGGTTGTCACCACTCCATCGAAATATCAATATCTATTAATGGTGTGGAGATAATGTTTTTTATCCCCAATCGGCCGACTAATTATTTCGAATTAAATAAAACTCGGCGCAGAAATAAAATTACGATATGTTCTTTAATGCGTGACATCCAAATTGCAAGTGTGGCTTGCCTGCCCTTTACATTGCCGCTCCGATCGCTATGCGCAGCTTCGCTCGGCCGACGTCGGTAGGCAGACGCAAAGCGGAGATAGCGAAGAGCGAGCTGGCAGAGAGCGTTTAGCAGGGCAAGCAAGCGCAAAGCTTTAACAAACAAATGAGTGACATAGACATAAGTAACAAACAAAATAAGCGGCTGAGGGCCAAGAATTAGGTGCTATTTGGCAAGCAGCTAATCGGCTGGGTTCTGCTCCGAACAAATGGTTTCTCGTTTTTTTTAGAGGGATCGTACACAATGGCAGATTGTGTTCATTATTGCGGCTGTGCTTTTCTTTGTGGGGAAATGCATATATTTGGCCTTTGGGACGGCTGTATCCCAACCCTGGGATGCCGAAGACTTTTTACAGCCCCACGAACCAGAGCTGGCCGAGCGCAAGCCGAAGGCAATCGACGAAAAATCCAGATAGTACAATTTCCGACTCTCCAGACCCGATAGAATTCCTAATCTCCCCACTTGAGTCCGTGCAGCTTTTTCTCAGAGACGCTCACGAGTGGTTCGATGGGGAATCACTCGAGCTTCGAATAGCGAAGAGGTTTAGCCCTAGATTATAGCTGTTTAAATATAAGAACGTTCAATAAATTGATAGAAAGATTGTAAACACTCTTGGGCTCTTTGGGTCGGGTACATTATCGATTAGTTTATTATTTATTTAGCGGGTAGCATCGCTTATCAGGCGCGATCCATTGTTTCACGCGACGTGAACCATAAAGAATAATATTCAAAAAATAAATTAGAATCATTCATTTATGGCCCCATTGACGATGTTAACTGGAAACTACGGTTCGCCTGGTTATAGCACTTAGTTTCCGCTTTAAACGTCCACCTGGATCCGATAGAAGTTCGAGCTTTTCCGCCATAAATCTTTTGGACAAATAAACAAGTCTTTGGCAAATGGGCCATCGCATGGGGAGTGTTTTTCAGCTACCAAGGTGGTAGCTTTGTGTAAACCCAACAATATTTGCATTTGAACCGAGTACTCTCTATACGTATACATATGAATGATCTCTCTTGTACAATAGATCTGGGATGTCAATCAACTTCTGGAATCGAGGAGTTGCGTCAAAGTTAGTAGCGGTGTTTGCTCCGCGCCTCCCAACGACAGGGCATCTTTCTGTGGGAGTCACCTGCGAGTCCGCAAGTAAACACTACCGTAATGTGAAGTAATGGCCAAGTACCCGAAGCTTTCAGCTGTCATATAAATGCTGCTTAAACAATAACGCAAAGGCCCAGAACCGATCCGCCAACCAAACGGTGCAGACCTCAAGATCCTCCCCTCCCCTGCCCTCGCTCGGTTCAGTGCTCGTGAAAAATGACTAACAAAGGTGCTAAAGGGCCTCGCATTGGCATTCGCCATCTGCAATCGTTCCTGCTCTTCCTGGGCCTTACCGCGATGCACATTGCCCGCCTCAATGTTAGCGTAGCCATCGTGGCCATGACCAATGCTGCCACAACAAATCCCAACTTTCCGGTGAGTGTGCACTGAGTTCCTCCATCTAAAGAAATCCATTTCTGACGTGGTCCGTTGTCTACTAGGAATACGAGTGGACGGAAAAGCACAAATCGTACATATTGTCTAGCTTTTATTGGGGCTACATCGTGACCCTCTGTCCAGGCAGCTTCCTTTGTCGTCGGTATGGTGCAAAGGTCGTATTGTTCATTGCCAGCTTCGGCACGGCGGTCTTCAGCATGATGACCCCATGGTGCATCTCCTGGGCCGGCTGGCAGGTCTTCTGCGCCATCCGCATCCTACAAGGTCTGTTCCAGGGCGTGATCTTCCCCTGTGTGACGGAGCACCTGGCGATGTGGTCGCCGCCAGAAGAACGGAACCGCCTGGGAGCCTTCAGCTAAACGGGAACCGACTGCGGCACTGTACTGGCCATGTTCATCAGTGGAATGATTGCCGAGAGTGCCATGGGTTGGCCGGGAATCTCGTATGTCTCGGGGGCTCTCTGTGCCGCCTGGTGTGTCCTTTGGCTGATTTTCGGAACCAACAATGCGCCCGAATCCCGGTTCATTGGCGAAGCGGAGTGCAAGTACATAGAGTCCTCGCTGCAGCACAACGAAGACTTCCATGATCGTATAATTCCTATTCCGTGGAAGGCGATCTGGACGTCCGTTCCGTTCTTGGCTTTGCTAGTAACGCGGTGCGCTGAAACCTATGGACTGAGCACGCTCCAAGCCGAGCTTCCGTCCTACATCAACGGCGTACTCAACATGGACATCCAGAGCAATGCAGTTTTCTCGTCGCTGCCATTCCTGGCCATGTGGCTGCTCTCCTATGTCTATCTGATTACGGCCGATGTCCTGCTCAAGAAGAAGTTCCTATCTTTAACATCCGTGCGAAAGCTGTTCAATACGCTCTCCTTCTGGATACCGGCGGCCGCCCTGATCGGCATTGGATTCCTCAACGCGGAAAAGAAAGTACTGGCCATCGTGCTGATGACACTCAGTGTGGGCGTCAACAGTGGGGCTACGATCGGTAGCTCCCTAAATACCATCGACCTCTCGCCCAATCATGCCGGAATTCTGATCGGTTTGAGCAATACGGTGGCGAATATAATACCCATCCTCACGCCACTGATTGCCGGTGAGATCGTGACCGATAAGGTGAGTCAGCCCTGCCATTGAATGTGAAAACCCCGAAAGCTAATCAATGTATCTCCTGGTTTTTTCCAACTCTTCAGCACGATCGTGGCCAATGACAGATTGTATTTGGCCTGGCCGCCATCATTTTCTTTATGGGAAACTGTGTATTCCTCGTCTGGGGTACGGCCCAGGCGCAACCCTGGGATGCGGAAGACTATCTGAAGCCCAAGGATGCAGAGTCTTGCAGCGAAAAAAAGAGCCCACCGCCTGCGATCGCGCCACCCATCGATCCTGTCTTGGAGCAGACAATTAGCTGGCCAGAGAGGTATACGGTGATGGCGACGGATTGATTTGTGGCGGAAGTAGCGTTGTCGAACAATTGATTTTGTTAATCAGTATTAACTATAAGTAGGTTGTAATTCATATTTATTCTATTTACGTGGCGTGACATTGTTCAAAGTGACCGCCACGATAATTAGATATTGATCTCTAACAACACTGCGCATGTGCCCTGCTGCACATCAATGTTCTCATATCGATGTTCTCATATCGATATTCTTCTTTCGGCGTCGGTCTCTTGCGTATGTTACTCGGAAGCACATATAATTCTGTATACTAATCTTCTGCTGTCTTACAAATAAAATAACTTTAACAGGTTATGGGCCCAGACACCAATTCACCCAGAAACAGTATAAAACAGAAACAGTGAGAAACAATAAACATTGTTTGGTGCTTAGTGAAAAGCAGTGCTAAAAAAATGGCATAGACTCATTAGTGTATGTGTGTACATAGAAAGGCAAAAGAACAAGTTGAACAAATTCGCATTGTGTTTTCTTGATTAGATCTTTGCAGCGAATCGGACCGTTGCCGTGGTTTAAGGTCCAAAATAAAGCAGTCCCAACGGATAAAGAAACACAAAAGCGAACGGGGACGCAAGTGTGTATACCAAAAAGTGCGTATGCCAAGCCGCACAAAACCGCGAGTGTGTATACCCAAAAGTGTGTATACCAAGGCATAGAAAATCGCGAGTGTGTGTGTGTAAATAGCAACTCGGAGGGATACTTAAAAGAAAACGAAAAAACAAAAGAAAGACACGGACAACAGTATTGTCGTCGTAGTTGCTTTGTGCATGAGACGATCGACAGTTACAAATTTTGCACTGTGGGACAATAAGTATAAAAAATGAGTGGAAATATGAATTTCAATATTGAGAAACTGGACGAAAACAATTATAGCACATGGGAAGTTTTGATGAGAAGTGTTCTCATACAAAATGATTTGTGGCCAATCGTCAGTGGTAAAATTGAGCTTAGTGAAAGTGCAACAAATGAGCAGCGTGCAGCTTTTGAACTAAAGGATCAAAAGGCGTTGGCGTCAATTTTACTTTGTGTTAAATCGACCCAACTAAACAATATTAAAAATTGTGTATCGTCGTCACAGGCATGGCAAAAGCTAAATAAAATTCACAGGCCAAGCGGACCAGCAAGGGTAGTGCTTTTAATTAAACAATTGTTGACGTTAAAAATGTCGGATGGTATAAGTGCACAGGAATATTTGCGGAAATTCCAGGTGGTACACGAGGCTTTAGCAGAGGTCAACATAAAGGTTGATGAAAAGATCTTATCAGTTGTGTTGCTAAATGGTTTGCCTAAATCGTATGAAAGTTTTGTTGTTGCGATTGAGACGCGAGATGATTTGCCGAGCTTGAGCATGCTAAAAATAAAAATTTCTGAAGAAGCGAATATGCAGGAAGATAGCATTAGCAAGGAAATTACAAGTAGCGCGGAACTACACGTCAGTTATGACAACAACAATTTTAAGAAAAACTTTAAGAAGGGCAAAAAGTGTTTTAAGTGCGGAAAGGAAGGGCATTTTAAATCGGAATGCCGTGCTAAAAGCAAGCAGGAAGGAGCAAACAACAAGGGCGCAAACAGTAAAAGCGGTGAAAGATTGGGTACAAAGCTTTGCGTAACCGAATATGCCAAAGTGGAACCAGAAAAATATGTACCAATCCTAAGTTTAGCTAAGCCAAATGACCAGATGTTAAATGCATGGTGCATAGACAGTGGCGCAACGGCGCATCTATGTTGTGATAAGGAACGCTTTGTGTCGTTCACGGAAGATAATCAAAAAGTATTTTTAGCCGGCGGTAAATCACTTATTGCTGAAGGGCATGGAACTGTTCAAGTAAAGTTCGGTGATAGATCCGTTACGCTGGAAAAGGTTATCTTGGTACCAGATTTGCAGTACAATTTTATATCGGTCACAAAACTATTAAAACATGGAAAAAAAAGTTGTGTTTGAGAAAAATCAAGCGATGATTTTTGAAAACGGAAAAATAGTTATAAAGGCACATCCTGAAAATGGATTGTTTATGGTTCAGGACAATCAGGAAAAGTGTATGAACATTGTAAATGTTGAGGCAGATGCATTCAAATGGCACAATAGGTTCGGTCATGTACATTTTGACGCATTAAAGGAAATGGTTAACAAGGAGATGGTAATATGTCTCAAGGGCATATACAAGCCAAAACAAGTGTGTGCAACATGCGCAAAAAGTAAAATTTGCGTGCAACCATTTCAATCGAGCACAAACAGGTCAAAGGGCGTTCTAGACTTAATACATACTGATGTATGCGGTCCAATGCAAAAGCAGTCAATGGGAGGCAATCGATATTTCGCCACATTTATTGATGATTGTTCAAGATATGTATCAGTAAGTTTCCTAAAAACCAAAGGTCAGGTTTTCGAGGCTTTTAAAGAATTTAAAAGTCAAGTTGAGTGCCAAACTGGGAGAAAAGTCAAGGTTTTACGGAGCGACAATGGCCGAGAATACATATCAAACGTTTTTGATAATTACCTAAACCAAAATGGAATAAAGCGAAACTTAACAGTGCCATATACACCTCAACAAAACGGAGTTGCAGAAAGGGCCAACAGAACATTGGTAGAAATGGCAAGAAGTATGCTGCTGCATGCTGGGTTAAGTGAATGCTATTGGGCAGAAGCGATTCGAACTGCCACGTATTTGCGAAATAGAGTGGCAAGCAGCTGATTGAGCGGTGTGACACCTTTTGAAATATGGACAGGTAGAAAGCCAGTGGTATCGCATTTAAGAGTTTTTGGCTCAGTAGCGATAGCTCTAGATAAAACAAAGAAATCAAAGTTCGCACAGAAAGGCTTAGAGTATATAATGGTGGGCTACTCGGATACGGCCAAAGCATACCGTTTGGTCAGTAAAGAAACCAGGAAACTCGTAGAGAGTAGGGATGTCATTTTTGTAGAACCTGAAGGGGCAAACTAGATGCATCATGTTCCAATGACATGGCATCAATTGAGGTTCAACAAAACCAGGACTCTGAACTTGAAATGGATAGCGAGCAATTTAAAGATCCAGAAAATGAGCCAGAAAATCAGGAGGAGATTAGGTCTAGTAATGACATTCTTGTAATTCCAGAACCAATAAGAGGAACAGGACGTCCAACCATAGTACGGACGGGCAAACCAGGACGACCAAGGAAGCAGTATCCTATGCTCAATGCGATACTGGCAGCAGACGTACAAGTTCCACAAAACTACGCACAAGCTGAACGGTCTACTGAAGGCGAGATATGGAAAGTATCAATGAAGGACGAGTACGAATCTCTCGTGAAGAACGGCACGTGGTCGCTTACTAAATTGCCTAGCGGGAAAAAGTCCATTGGATGCAGATGGGTTTATGCAGTTAAGTCCAATCCGGATGGAAGCGTGAACAGGCTCAAATCACGTCTGGTGGCGAAAGGTTGTAGCTAACGCTACGGGATCGACTACAAGGAAACATTTGCACCAGTTGTACGCCACGCAACTATCAGGTTGATAATTGCACTTGCAGTCAAACATGGTCTCCACCTTCATCAAATGGATGTTGTCACGGCGTATCTCAACGGCGAATTAGAAGATGAGGTTTTTATGAGACAACCTGAGGGCTTCATCAGCGAAGTTCACCCAAATCACGTTTTGAGGCTTCACAAAAGTATATATGGCCTAAAACAATCAGGAAGAGTGTGGAACTCTACGTTGGATGCAACGCTGAGACGCATTGGTTTTATACCGACTGTCAACGAACCCTGTCTGTATTGTAAGCCAGGTAAAAATATGTGTCTAATAGCTGTCTACGTAGATGACATTATTTTGGCGTGTAAGGACCTAGATGATATATCTGATATCAAGATAAAGATCGCAGCAGAATTTGATGTGGTTGACATCGGGCCTATGCAATACTTTTTAGGTATTGAGGTGAAACGTGAAGGCAGTACGGGTGCGATTTCAATCAGCCAACGGAAGTATATTAGAGAGTTGATCGAACAGTACAATTTGAAAGATTGTCGACAGACGTCCACTCCTCTTGAAGCTGGTTACCAGGTGGCATGAAACAAAGAGGACTGCCGCAGGGTCGACATCATTAGTTACGTATATTTAAAGTTTGTAAACATGCGTTGTGTTGAGGAGGAGTGTTCAAAGTGACCGCCACGATAATTAGATATTGATCTCTAACAACACTGCGCATGTGCCCTGCTGCATATCGATGTTCTCATATCGATGTTCTCATATCGATATTCTTCTTTCGGCGTCGGTCTCTTGCGTATGTTACTCGGAAGCACATATAATTCTTTATACTAATCTTCTGCTGTCTTACAAATAAAATAACTTAAACAGACATGCGCGCGGGACTTGAGTAAATTTACTTATTTTCAATAGATTCGGTTCGATTTGCTTTGTTTTGTTGCCAACAACGCTTGCGATTTGGTACTCGAATCGAGGACTCTAATCTAATCTCTTAATTTATCTTATAAATTGATATAAGCACATATATTTATATGGGATTTTCACACCAATCGCGACCAATTTTCAATGGTGCTGCAGAGAAGACAAGTGGATCGGACCTGTGGGTACTCTCCCTAATAAAACAATTGCCACAGCTGTTTGGGGTACAAAAAAAGGAAATGAAAAAATTGTGATACTTAGAAATATAAATAAACTTGTTGAATTTCCTCTCGCTCTGCTTTGTACTTGGCTCTATTTACACTTGTTAGCTGTTGCTTGATCTGGGAATTCATATGCCTACACGTGTGGGAATGCGTATGGATCCGATAACATACTTACTACACTCGTAGGCATGAGGAACAGCTTTAAATCGCGGATCAATGTTTGAGACCAGCCTTCTTCTTTCGCGTGAATTGAGTTAGGTCTGTGCTATTTAAATCGTAGATTCCGTACTATCTGGAATAGGGGGAACAGCTTTAAATCGGGCCATGGCCAGCTTCTTCTTTCGCTTGGAATGCATCCTATCTAGTGCAAAGATTCCGTACTATCTGGAAATGGTAAACAGATTTAAGTCAACAACGGATCAGGTGTTTGAGACCAGCCTTCTTCCTTCCATTGCATTGAGTAAGGTCTGTTTGCTATCTAATCAATGGCAAGTTGAACCATAATTATCGCTTAACCATCGATCGCTTTGTCATCTGATAAAACAGAATCTAATTGCAGGAACCAATCTGAGAGCAATTACCTCAATCGATTGATATCAAGCGCCGGGGTGACTGGGTGAACTGGTGACTGGGAGTTCTCCGTTTGCCAATTGATAAGAATACATATATTACCCGCTACTGTTTTGGAATTATTTCTCCTTGTCATTGTTATTGTTTGGTTTGGGGTCTCGTCTGCCTGTTTTGTCCAGTCCCCTTTGCTTGTGGCCTAGTCTTTGGCTTTACGAGGAATTATTGGGGCCCTGGCAATTAGCTAAAGTGATTTACTGTAAAGCAAATCAGTTTTCCTGTTTGTTTAGGAACTGTTTTCCAATCGTGATCTATTAAGTAAGTCAGTATTTGTCTAGAAATTAATAAGCTTAAGTTTAAGGCTTAAGCCAGTGGCAATGTAACATTCTGAATCGTATCAGTGGAGCAGCATATAATACAGATCTTGTTTTCCTTCTGATTGCATCGTAGCATGTGGATTAGTGACGTCGTTGCCTCCTGGTTAAGAACACAAGAGCGTCGTTGGCCAGAAATCAAGTTTCGGTGCAGTTTCGTTATTGGTTTTGACACACACAAGAGGTTTGCATTGGCTGCAGCTACCTATCTTTGGTGACCAAAGATTCATTTTCACAACATTTTCTTTGCAGGACCCGCATTGGGCATCCGTCACCTCCAGGTGCTGTTCCTCTTCACGTGCGCAACTCTGGTCATGCTCCAGCAAATGAACATGAGCGTTGCCATTGTGGCGATTACGAATGCCAACAGCAGCAATCTAGACTATCCAGAGTACCATCTAACGGGGCAGCAGAAGTCGTATATTCTGAGCAGTACCTTCTGGGGCTGCTGCTTCACCCAACTGCTGGGCGGCTACTTCTCCAGTAGATTCGGATGCTGCTTTTTGTGATATCGCTGGCCACCGGTCTCTTCAGCGTGGTCACGCCGTTCTCTATTGCCGGGGGGCTGGAAACTGCTTTTTGGGGTGCGCCTTCTGCAGGGCCTGGTCATGGGCGGCATGTGGCCCTGCCTGTACATGCATCTGGCCAAATGGTGTCCCAAAAAGAAGCAGAATCACTTTGGTGGCGTCATGACGACTGGCCTGGACTGTGGTACAGACCTCAGTGGAGTCCTTTCCGCCTCTCACCTCGGTTGGCCCAGCTCTTTCTATGTCCCAGATAAGTGAGTGTGCCAGCCTCATTTTAAGCCCATTTTTTAATGAGTTGTTTCCTAGGTTACGTTGGGTTTGTGTGGTGCCTGCTTTGGCTGCGCTATGGCGCCAATTCTCCCTCCGAATCGCTCTTTATTTCGCTGGCTGAGAGGAAATATATTGAGTTGTCCCTGGAACACAGTAATGCCCCCAAAGGCGAGATTCCACCAGTGCCCTGGCGTCACATATTGACCGTCCGTTTCTCGTTCTGGCCTTCTGCAAGATGAGTCAGGCCTGCAGCTTCTACACGTAGGTGAGCGCCACTAGAGCAATGGCTGGAGTCCAGGAGGCATACGAATTGATGGTTTTGCGAAGAATTGGCAGGCAAATGTCCCGCCGCTGCGTCAGATACTCGGCCAGGAAGATGAAAAAGTAGGAAAACATAAGCATGACCCCAACGGGCAGCGCGGAGAGCAAGGCGTTCGCCCAAATGCTATACCGGAAGATGCCATGAATGTAACGTGGAATTTGCGCAGTTCTGTTTGTGGGAAATTTGTTGTATTTGATTTTTGGCGAAATGACTGTGCAGCCTTGGAATGGACCCAAGCCCGTGGAGACAGGAACTGCAGTGGAAAACAATACAGCAGAACCTATGCCAGCTCCAGATGGGCCGCCTTCCATGGAGAAATTTACCTATTTTTAGCACCACTTCGATCCAGAATTTCACGCGATTCAGGTGGAAATCCCTATCGATGCTGTGACCCCAAAGATCAGCGTTCCTTAGGGCGTTCCGGGGCTGTTGGTTGGCGTTGAAGATGTAGAAGCGTGGACGTACAATGCACGTTGTGAGCTCTAGGGCGAGAATATCGGCAATCTGACAAAGAAAAGTGGAAAAGGGTGTAGGGGCCGAATTAAGGGAAAGAGTCTGGAACATCACGGATAAGCACAGTTTTCTTTTGGTAATGCTTAAAAGTGCAGATACATAGTAACTCCGAAAGTGGATCGTAAGCTGCAAGCTTTCCGAAAAGCTTTCTAAAGAGAGTCGGCGCGCAGCGCACGCATTTAAGCGACAGACGTCACGTTTACCTTGACCCAAGAGAGTAGCGTAGCGTAGGGAGAGCATAGATTAAAAGCTTGACCAAAATTTCGCTCAATTGGGCGAAAGATCATCCGATTATGCAGTTAAAGTTTCCAAATATCATCCAATCTTCGAGCTTTTGGTTCGGTACCGCTTAGCTGAACTTGCAGAAGTTGGGCTGGAGTTATTGACTGAGAATCGATTGATTAAAGCGGACGTGTTTACTCGGGAATAAATAAATATATATATATATATATAGCCAACGAACAGTTCTGGCATCTACGCCATACCTCTTGAGTTGAGTTTCAATTAAGACCAAGAATCAGTAGATTTACCCAGGAAAGCAGTGTAAAGAAAAACCTAGCTGGTATGTCCGTGATTAGTTTGGAAAGTGTTCGTGGTAATATATATATATATATAAGAATTTGTGTTATAGGACGGCGGCCCGTAGCCACGGTACTGTTCGTGCGATCATCAGTTGCATAGGAGTGCATATCGGTGTGGTCTACGAGAGTTGTGGGGCGGATCGAAAAGACCAGTAGTGAACCCGCGGGAAAACACCGAACAGCGAGACCTGCAGCTTGGCGTTGTCTGTCGAAAGCCTCAACAACCGTGTGGATGCACGGCGAAAACCAAGAGGCGCCTCCGGAACTTTATTTTTGGCGTCATTGATGCCACCCGTTATCGAGCCTCCAATGAAAGTGTAGTCCGCAGACCGACGTCGAATCGGATCGGCAACCTGAAGTCAAGCTAAGGAGCTAATGTACCCCATCGTCAACTGATTTAGCTGCGCCAGCGACACCCAATAATGAACTCGAATTGATTGCATTATTGTTGGATACTTCCGGAGGCGCAGTCCTACTCAGCCTGGCTGACATGTCTCTCGACCACGTCAATAGAGGATCGTAGTTATTCGTTGATGTAACACACGCCCCGTTTTCCTCTAGATTTCAAGTGCCAGGCTAAAACCATTCTCTTTCGTCACACGATGTATACAGTTTTATAGTTATACCAGATACTCAAAATGAGTATTGGGGTATATTAGATTTGTGGTAAAAGTGGATGTGTGTAACGTCCAGAAGGAATCGTTTCCGACCCCATAAAGTATATATATTCTTGATCAGCATCAATAGCCGAGTCGATTGAGCCATGTCTGTCTGTCCGTCCGTCCGTCTGTCCGTCTGTCCGTCCCCTTCAGCGCCTAGTGCTCAAAGACTATAAGAGCTAGAGCAACGATGTTTTGGATCCAGACTTCTGTGATATGTCACTGCTACAAAAATATTTTAAAACTTCGCCCCGCCCACTTCCGCCCCCACAAAAGACGAAAATCTGTGGCAACCACATTTTTAAAGATATGATAAAACCAAAAACGCAGAATCGTAGAGGATGACTATATGTTTTAGCATGTAAGATCTCAACCAGATCGTATAATTATTATAGCCAGAATCAAGAAAACAATTTCATTCTTACTCGCTCTGTCTCTCTCTAACACACAGGTTTCATGGTCGGTTTTGCCAATTGCAAAATATGAGTTCAAAGATCTCAGAACCTATAAGAGCCAGAGCAACCAAATTTGGTATCCACACTCCTGTGATATCGGACCTTGACCGTTTCGTGTCCAAATTTCGCCACACCCCCTTCCGCCCCCGCAAAGGACGAAAATCTGGGGCATCCACAAATCTCAGAGACTATTAAGGCGAGAGTAACCAAATTTGGTATCCGCACTTCTGTTAGATCTCACTATAAAACGTTCATCTCAGAATTTCGCCCCACCCCCTTCCGCCCCCACAAAGGACGAAAATCTGTTGCATCCACAATATTGCACATTCGAGAAAACTAAAAACGCAAAATCCTAGATAATGACCATATCTATCAGATTCCTGAATCTGGATAAGATCAGATAATTTTTATAGCCAAAAGGAACAAATCAATTTGCAGTGGCTACGCAGCTCCCGACGTCACGATCATACTGATTTTCTGTCTCTCTCGCACGCACTCTTTGTCGTGTCGTTTAATATTAGCGGCGTCTGCAGGAGGAGAGCCATACTGACTAAGTATCGGGTATAAATGTAGAGTTGCGGTCTCCGCAGCAACTCACAACGTTCCCCCCCGTTAGTTATGTAACCCAGCCAATAAATGGTTTTTGGAAACTAATGGGTATGAGAGCAACATTAATTTTTCTTGAGATTACAAAGCAGTACACTCTAGTACGCTCACGTGCATATATACTCGTATTAAATATCTTTTCTATTCCTTAGAAGTATACACCAACGTCATCATTGAGCTCAACGATCACGGATGGAATAAACGGTACTAGCCTACCAAAAGCGCTGTGAGTTTGTAAATAAGAACAAGTACATATATGCACTGAGCTGGGAAGTAACCTGCGTGTTACATATATTTATACCCGATACTCAAAATGAGTATTGGGGTATATTAGATTTGTGGTAAAAGTGGATGTGTGTAACGTCCAGAAGGAATCGTTTCCGACCCCATAAAGTATATATATTCTTGATCAGCATCAATAGCCGAGTCGATTGAGCCCTGTCTGTCTGTCCGTCCGTCCGTCCGTCCGTCCGTCCGTCCGTCCGTCTGTTTAACTGTTTAACGTTATTCAAGGGTCTATACGGTCAGGTTACCTGTATATCATAGGTTGGGAGGGTAGAGAAGATAGAGATTCTCACTAACACTGGAGTTTCTCATCATTTGAGTAGAGTAATTGATAAGTATGTCCACACCTTCCACAACCAACTTGTTAGTCCCATAACCAATTCCTTGCTCCGGTTAAACCTGGATTCTGTTGTTAGTTTTATGTTTGGTTCTTCTTTTTTTTTTTTATACCCGATACTCAAAATGAGTATTGGGGTATATTAGATTTGTGGTAAAAGTGGATGTGTGTAACGTCCAGAAGGAATCGTTTCCGACCCCATAAAGTATATATATTCTTGATCAGCATCAATAGCCGAGTCGATTGAGCCAAGTCTGTCTGTCCGTCTGTCCGTCTGTCCGTCCGTCCGTCTGTCCGTCTGTCCGTCTGTCCGTCCGTCCGTCTGTCCGTCTGTCCGTCCGTCCGTCTGTCCGTCCCCTTCAGCGCCTAGTGCTCAAAGAGTATAAGAGCTAGAGCAACGATGTTTTGTATCCAGACTTCTGTGATATGTCACTGCTACAAAAATTTTTCAAAACTTCGCCCCGCCCACTTCCGCCCCCACAAAAGACGAAAATCTGTGGCATTCACAATTTTAAAGATATGAGAAAACCAAAAACGTAGAATTGTAGAGAATGACCATATCTTTCAGACTGCCTAATCTGAATTGGATCGTATTATTATTATAGCCAGCATCAAGAAAACAATTTCATTTTTTCTCGCCCTGTCTCTCTCTAACATACACGTAGCATAGGCGGTAAAACATTAGAGTAAAACATTAGCGCCTAGATCTCAGAGACTATAAAAGCTAGAGCAACCAAATTTGGTATCCACACACCTAATATATCGGACCGAGACGAGTTTGTTTCAAAATTTCGCCACACCCCCTTCCGCCCCCGCAAAGGACGAAAATCTGGGGCATACACAAATCTCAGAGACTATTAAGGCTAGAGTAACCAAATTTGGTATCCGCACTTCTGTTAGATCTCACTATAAAACGTTTATCTCAGAATTTCGCCCCACCCCTTTCCGCCCCCACAAAGGACGAAAATCTGTTGCATCCACAATATTGCCAATTCGAGAAAACTAAAAACGCAGAATCATAGATAACGACCATATCTATCAGATTGCTGTATCTGGACCAGATCAGATAATTTTTATAGCCAAAAGGAACAAATCAATTTGCACTGGCTACACAGCGCCCGACGTCACGCTCAGACTAATTTTCTGTCTCTCTCGCACGCACTCTTTGTCGTGTCGATTAATATTAGCGGCGTCTGCCGGAGGAGAGCCATACTGACTTAGTATCGGGTATAACTGTAGAGTTGCGGTGTCCGCAGCAACTCACAACGTTCCCCCTCGTTTAATTTTTTAAATGTGCACCTAAAACATTATGCGAGTGTGTGTCAGTATGTGATAGGAGAGAGTAGAACGAACCCCGTCAATCCGGCGAGCTTAGTCAGAGCATAGCTAGAGGTGCACACGAAATCTCTTCATACTAGTATGGGTAAACAACAGCTATCCCACACCTGCACGCGACATAATTGGCGCCCAACGTGGGGCCCGAAGGGACATGATCTCTCGTAAAGTTGGTACTTAACTTTAGTACCAGAGGCATGTAATTCTGGGGCTAGGCTCCACCATAGCTCTATATTCCATCCAAAACAATAATTCTCTGGTAATGCCATACTGATAGATCTCTCCGGGTGGGAGTACGACAGCTGTTGCCTACGGAACTTACGACTATTTTTCATGGTTGGAAAAGTCGACCTATGTATAATCTGTTGTCTCTTACGCCGGATGGACTAGCTTATATAGGTAGTTACAATATGCTAATATCACGATATAGGACTCCACCAACGAGATAACTAAAGATGTTGACTTAGGGAACTGCGGGAGTTATTCAAAAGACGGATACCCCGGCTCAAAGTTATATTCATTAAATTATCTCGAGCTTGGCTGTAGAGATTCCCTTATCAAACTCTAGTTTGTGTTAGGAAAAAGTCACAGATTTTAGGAATCACGATCGTCTATTTATGATAAGTAGAGACTGTCCATTATCCGGACTTATACCTTCGAAACTGGTAATAGAACTGGCCAACATACCCAACTTAATTACTCAACTATTCAAATGGAAACGTACAGTTAGTAGTAGACCACCTAGATCATGCCTGGAGAGGGCGAACATATTAATTATTTACCGACGGAAATAAGAAAAATTTCATATTCATTAACTCATATTTGCATATTAGTTTCATAATTTTATTTTCATTATTATTATTTTTTTATACCTGATAATCAAAATGAGTATTGGGGTATATTAGATTTGTGGTAAAAGTGGATGTTTGTAACGTCCAAAATGAATCGTTTCCGACCCCATAAAGTATATATATTCTTGATCAGCATCAATAGCCGATTCGATTGAGCCATGTCTGTCTGTCCGTCTGTCTGTCTGTCCGTCCGTCCGTCTGTCCGTCTGTCCGTCCCCTTCAGCGCCTAGTGCTCAAAGACTATAAGAGCAAGAGCAACGATGGTTCGGATCCAGACTTCTGTGATATGTCACTGCTACAAGAATATTTCAAAACTTTGCCCCGCCCACTTCCGCCCCCACAAAGGGCGAAAATCTGTGGCATCCACAATTTCGACGATACGAGAAAACTAAAAACGCAGAATCGTAGAAGATGACTATATCTTCTAGAGTCCAAAATCTGAACCAGATCCTTTAATTATTATAGCCAGAATCAAGAAAACAATTTCATTTTTTCTCGCCCTGTCTCTCTCTAACACACACGTAGCATAGGCGGCTTTGCTTAGAGTAAAACATTAGCGCCTAGATCTCAGAGACTATAAAAGCTAGAGCAACCAAATTTGGTATCCACACTCCTAATATATCGGACCGAGACCAATTTGTTTCAAAATTTCGCCACACCCCCTTCCGCCCCCGCAAAGGATGAAAATCTGGGGATATTCAAAAAGCTCAGAGACTATTAAGGCTAGAGTAACCAAATTTGGTATCCGCACTCCTGTTAGATCTCACTATAAAACGTATATCTCAAAATTTTGCCCCACCCTCTTCCGCCCCCACAAAGAACGAAAATCTGTTGCATCCACAATATTGAGGATACGAGAAAACTAAAAACGCAGAATCATAGATAATGATCATATATATCAGATTGCTGAATCTGGATTAGATCAGATCATTTTTACAGCCAAAAGGAACAAATCAATTTGCACTGGCTACGCAGCACCCAACGTCACGCTCAGACTGATTTTCTGTCTCTCTCGCACGCACTCCTTGTCGTGTCGTTTAATATTAGCGGCGTCTGCCGGAGGAGAGCCATACTGACTTAGTATCGGGTATAACTGTAGAGTTGCGGTCTCCGCAGCAACTCACAACGTTCCCCCTCGTTTTATTTATTATTATTAAGAAATTCATACAAATCATGGCGAAAATTTAGCTTCGGCATTGATGAACCAAGACTCGTTTTGCATTATTTGCCAGGGAAATTTGCGGCAAGACTAGTTGATAGCTACCACGCCTTGTCACCACCGATTTCATAATACGTGCGTATGCGAACATTTGAAAAGCGAAAAGTCTTGTCCAGTGTGCATGGCGGAATGCGAACCTGGTAGGCTGCGTTACGAAAATAATACTCTAGCAGCAGAATTACACCTAAGTTCAGGCTCCATACCACCGAATGTTCAGGGAAACGAAGCCAATGGAACGGTACAACTAGATCCAACCTTATTACATAAAAAAGGGAGAACAAACAGCAGAGGTCGAGGCCGAGAAGCAACCCCTAAAAGAGGAATGCAAACAAGGTATCAAGCTAGTTTAGATCAATATTTATCCGAGAGTCGACAGTCGATTAGTAGCAACGGAAATAGGTCACCTAGTAACGCTCAACCTGAAAACCTTACGAATTACTTCCATTCGGTCATGCAAAACCAGGAGAAATCTATGATGGAAAACCTTAGTTCGTTCATAAAAGCTTCCATTGAACAAACTATACAGGCCCAGTTTTCCAATATGAATTTAGCCACAGCCGCTACTACGGGTAACGGAGGTCCCTCAGAGTCACACAGTAATGTTAGACGAGAGGTAGACAATGATAGTTACATGGTTAGAGGCGATTCCCAAGGAAGAACTCCTAGGAGTGGTCAAACAGCCGGAAATGTAGCACCGGCAAAGGCGGCAAATATCCTACTAAGCTGGCGTCTTAAATTTGATGGTTCTCGAGACGCAATGCACGTAGAAGAATTTCTATATCGCGTTCGTGCCCTTACGGGACAGACTCTGGGGAATGACGATCAGTTACTTTGCGACAATTTGCATCTGCTTTTCACAGGCAAGGCCAGCGATTGGTTCTGGGATTTTCATCGAAGAAACCACCAATACTCCTGGCCATCTTTCTGTACAGCGTTTAGACAAAGATTCGACGATCAGAAAGATGATTTTGACCTTTGGGAAATGATACGGAAACGTCAACAGAAGGACAACGAATCCTTCGAAGATTTTCAGTCAGCCATTGAAAAGTTAGTGGCACGACTTTCACATGAGATAAGCGAACTCAAGCTGATCGACATTCTTAAGCGGAATGCGAAAAGTGCTCTGCGATATGAGCTGTTGCATTTAAAAATACAGAATAGAATTGAGTTGAGGGAGGAAGTTAAAAAGCATGAACACTTCTGTAAAGATGCTGGCAACTTTCTACAGAGAAACCGGGAAACTAGACCCCACGTATCAGAAATTCTGAGTGGGGAAGAAGAACTCGAAGAAGAGAGTATCTCCGAACTACGCCGCAAGCGGTTTGTTTGCTGGAATTGCGACAAAACAGGCCATCGGTTTGAAGATTGCGTAGCAGAACGCCGAGTCTTCTGTTATGGCTGCGGGGCGAAAAATACTTTTAAGCCAAAGTGCGAAAAATTTAACCCATCGGAAAACCGAAAGCGGGATGCGCAAACCAACACCATTCTGGCGCATCCGACAATGATGACAGAATGAAAGAGCAAACTTTCCAAGAAAACAACTCCAACCCGGATTGTCCAAAAATCCGATCTAATAGGTCCCTGGTAGAGGCACAAACCCAGACGGAGGGGATAGATATAGATGGTGAAAGTTCCCAATCAGATATGCTGGGATTAAAGTATCAACCAAAACGTTCGACAATACGATTAAGGCAATTCTGGACCAAGGTAAAGAAGGTGCGAAAGAGACTTGTCGCGTCGGTCCTTTTGAGCTCCGATAACAGATTATTTATAGAACTAAGCATAGAAGAACAAAACTTCATGGCCTTGCTAGATTCGGGGGCGACGATAAGCTGTCTTGGAAGTGAAGCCGCTAAATCGTTCGCGCAACACGCCAAGGCAAAGAAATGCTCCGGAAATATTCGAACGGCCAATAATGAATCTTGTAAAGTCGTAGCGAAAATTACAGTTCCCATAACTTTTCGCGATCATACTAAGGAGATAGAATTCTTCATAATACCAGCCTTGAAACAAAATGTGTATTTAGGAATTGATTTCTGGACAGAATTCGGTCTGGTAGCAAGGCTTTTAACGGATAGACCTGTGGTACAAGAATTAGACGTAGGAAATGAAACCAAGGCTTCGGAATCACCGCCAGTACATGATCTAAGCAAAGACCAAAAGGTTAGACTAGAATCCGTGATTCATTCGTTTCCTTCGTTTGAAAGGGAAGGATTAGGACGTACGAAAGCTATCCAACACACGATCGAAATGGTACCCGATAGACCAGTTAAACAACGCCATTGGCCGATTTCACCAGCGAAGGAAAAGTTAATGTTTGCCGAAGTGGAGAAAATGCTGGCCTTAGACGTGATCGAGGAATCGAATAGTTCCTGGAGTAGCAATTGCGTTTTAGTTAAGAAAGGTACGAAAAACCGATTATGTTTAGATTCCCGAGAAATTAATAAGAACACTCGCAAAGATGCCTACCCTTTACCACACATTGATGGCATTCTTAGTAGATTACCACCAGCCAAATACATAACGGGACTTGACATGAAACACGCATACTGGCAGATTCCTTTGGAAGAAAAATCTCGGCACTATACAGCTTTTACCATTCCCAATAGGCCGCTTTACCAGTATAAGGTAATTCCGTTTGGCCTAACTAATACCGCTCAGACGTTGTGCCGACTTATGGATCAGGTGATACCTGCACACCTCAGGAATCGGGTTTTTGTCTATTTGGACGATTTACTGGTGCTCTCAGTTGACTTCGGTTCACACTTGGTGCTGTTACAAGAGGTAGCGATGCATTTGCGTAAGGCAAATCTCACGATTAATATAGCCAAGTCAAACTTTTGTATACGGGAGATTAAATATCTGGGGTTCATAATAGGTTATGGTCAGTTAAAGACAGGTCCGGGGAAAATAAAATCCATAATGGAGTTCCCGATCCCAAAAACCGTGAAACAGATAAGGAGATTTCTAGGACTTTCTGGATGGTACAGACGCTTTGTCGATAACTTTGCCACCGTCAGCTACCCCTTAACGGAACCACTAAAAAAGCATCAACCACTTAAGTGGAACGCATCAGCCGAAGAAGCTTTCAATAAACTCAAATCCTGCTTAACATCTGCTCCAATCCTAGCCACCCCCGATTTTAAGAAACCCTTTTTGTTAATATGCGACGCAAGCACTTTTGGCTTGGGCTGCGTACTAGCTCAATTAAACGAGGAAGGGATAGAGTTACCTATAGCTTTTATGTCCGAGAAACTTTCTAAGGCGCAACGAAACTATTCGGTCACCGAACTCGAGTGCTTGGCAGTGATTAAAGGAATAAAGAAGTTTAGAGCTTACGTAGAAGGACAGGATTTCCAAGCTACAACGGACCATGCGTCCCTACAATGGCTTATGAGGCAAAAAGATTTGTCAGGTCGCTTGGCCCGCTGGGCTATAAAATTACAGGGATTTAATTTTCAAATATCACATCGTAAAGGGTCAGAAAACGTAGTGGCCGACGCGTTGTCACGCCAAGATGAGCCCGAGGTACGAGAGTTGAACGGCAACGGACCCATAGTCGACCTTACTTCTACAGAGTTTAAATCGAAAGAATACATGGATCTAATAGAACACATAAGGCTTAATCAACTTAAGTTACCCGATTTGAAGGTTGACGATAATTTGGTGTATAAAAGAACCGAACCATCTTCAGGGGACGCGATAGCAGATAAACAAACTTGGAAGCTTTGGATTCCATCAGGCCTTACCAGCGATATAATTTCCAGAGCTCATGACCCCCCAGACGCTTCCCACAGTGGTATTGGGAAAACCGTTGAAAAAGTGAAAAGGTACTTGTTTTGGCCAAAAATGGTTACACAAATACGAGCCTATGTTTCACAATGCGACGTTTGTTGCCAGACCAAAAGTGCTAATGTCGTCTTAAGACCACCAATGGGTAATGATTTCAGAAAGACCTTTTCAAAAGCTTTATCTGGATTTGTTGGGCCCGTATCCGCGTTCCAAGCAAGGGAATATTCCATACCTCTTGAGTTGAGTTTCAATTAAGACCGAGAATCAGGAGATTTACCCAGGAAAGCAGTGTAAAGAAAAACCTAGCTGGTATGTCCGTGATTAGTTTGGAAAGTGTTCGTGGTAATATATATATAAGATATATAAGAATTTGTGTTATAGGACGGCGGCCCGTAGCCACGGTACTGTTCGTGCGATCATCAGTTGCATAGAAGTGCATATACGGTGTGGTCTACGAGAGTTGTGGGGCGGATCGAAAAGACCAGTAGTGAACCCGCGGGAAAACACCGAACAGCGAGACCTGCAGCTTGGCGTTGTCTGTCGAAAGCCTCAACAACCGTGTGGATGCACGGCGAAAACCAAGAGGCGCCTCCGGAACTTTATTTTTGGCGTCATTGATGCCACCCGTTATCGAGCCTCCAATGAAAGTGTAGTCCGCAGACCGACGTCGAATCGGATCGGCAACCTGAAGTCAAGCTAAGGAGCTAATGTACCCCATCGTCAACTGATTTAGCTGCGCCAGCGACACCCAATAATGAACTCGAATTGATTGCATTATTGTTGGATACTTCCGGAGGCGCTGTCCTACTCAGCCTGGCTGACATGTTTCTCGACCACGTCAATAGAGGATCGTAGTTACTCGTTGATGTAACACACGCCCCTTTTTACTCTAGATTTCATGTGCCAGGCTAAAACCATTCTCTTTCGTCACACGATGTATACAGTTTTATAGTTAGTTATGTAACCCAGCCAACATAATGGTTTTTGGAAACTAATGGGTATGAGAGCAACATTAATTTTTCTTGAGATTACAAAGCAGTACACTCTAGTACGCTCACGTGCATATATACTCGTATTAAATATCTTTTCTTTTCCTAAGAAGTATACACCAACGTCATCATTGAGCTCAACGATCACGGATGGAATAAACGGTACTAGCCTACCAAAAGCGCTGTGAGTTTGTAAATAAGAACAAGTACATATATGCACTGAGCTGGGAAATAACCTGCGTGTTACATATATTTTTCTATTGATATCACCTTTATATATCCGTAACCATAATGTATTGGTACCTCTTACCCCTTTAGAATCTGTTACCCATAAATGATGGTCATTTTTATACCCGATACTCAAAATGAGTAATGGGGTATATTAGATTTGTGGTAAAAGTGGATGTGTGTAACGTCCAGAAGGAATCGTTTCCGACCCCATAAAGTATATATATTCTTGATCAGCATCAATAGCCGAGTCGATTGAGCCATGTCTGTCTGTCCGTCTGTCTGTCTGTCCGGCCGTCCGTCTGTCCGTCCCCTTCAGCGCCTAGTGCTCAAAGACTATAAGAGCTAGAGCAACGATGTTTTGGACCCAGACTTCTGTGATATGTCACTGCTACAAAAATATTTCAAAACTTCGCCCCGCCCACTTCCGCCCCCACAAAGGACGAAAATCTGTGGCATTCACAATTTCAAAGATATGAGAAAACCAAAAACGTAGAATTGTAGAGAATGACCATATCTTTAAGACTGCGTAATCTGAATTGGATCGTATTATTATTATAGCCAGCATCAAGAAAACAATTTCATTTTTTCTCGCCCTGTCTCTCTCTAACACACACGTAGCATAGGCGGCTTTGCTTAGAGTAAAACATTAGCGCCTAGATCTCAGAGACTACAAAGGCTAAAGCAACCAAATTTGGTATCCACACTCCTAATATATCGGACCGAAACGAGTTTGTTTCAAAATTTCGCCACACCCCCTTCCGCCCACGCAAAGAACGAAAATCTGGGGATATTCAAAAATCTCAGAGACTATTAAGGCTAGAGTAACCAAATTTGGTATCCGCACTCCTGTTAGATCTAACTATAAAACGTGTATCTCAAAATTTCACCCTACCCCGTTCCGCCCACACAAAGGACGAAAATCTGTTGCATCCACAATATTGCACATTCGAGAAAACTAAAAACGCAGAATCATAGATAATGACCATTTCTATCAGAATCTTGCTGAATCTGGATCAGATCAGATCATTTTTATAGCCAATAGGAACAAATCAATTTGCAGTGGCTACGCAGCGCCCGACGTCACGCTCAGACTGATTTTCTGTCTCTCTGGCACGCACTCTTTGTCGTGTCGTTTAATATTAGCGGCGTCTGCCGGAGGAGAGCCATTCTGACTTAGTATCGGGTATAACTGTAGAGTTGCGGTGTCCGCAGCAACTCACAACGTTCCCCCTCGTTAAATCTTTATTTTTCCTAATATTTCTTTTCAATTCTTTACATATATATTAAGCTATCGAGACACATCAAAAAAATGAATTTAATTATAAGTTAAGAAAACCCCCCTTCAAGAATTTAATTATATGATTAGGGATTTATTGAAATATATATATTGTGAGGAAAGGTATTCCCACACGTAGGGGGCAGTGCAGGGTTAAGCGCTAACGGCCGTTATCCGGGGATATCCGGAGGCGGCGAATTCCCGAGGAGAGCTCTCCCGGGGACCCAAGATGAGAGGGGAGGACCCCTGGAGAGAGAGCCGCGGGATGACGGGATCGGGCCGGCAGGCGCCCAACGTGGGGCCTCTCGACAAGCAAAAGACAAAGTGCATTTGGGAAGGGCGGTATTGAGTTTGGTATCGTGAGGGCATAAAAATGAGGAGCCGACGATGGGTTCATTCATTGAGGAAAGAGGACTTGGTCCAGTGGATAGAGAAACACGGAGAGGAACCGGAGTATGCGGACGCGCTCGAGGCCTGGGAGATGAAGGCGGGAGGAGCCGTGACCGCGGCCCAAGTGGAGGACGGGGCGGATCCAGACGAGCGCCTGACGCTGCCGGCGAGTGCGGAGCAAGTAACGCTGTGGAGACGGCCGTCCGAAACCCCAGAGGAGCTCATCGCGAGCCCGGCGGTCCCGGTGAAAAGCCGGTCGCCTAGCCGACCGCGGGCAGAGAGTGGGGAGAGGCCAACCAGGCCAGCACAGCCGGAGCAAGGGGGCGCGAGAAACCCACAGGGATTGGAAGAAGGGAGAGCAGGGGAGGATCGTCGACGGGGACTAGATGAACAAACCACGAGACCGCCCAGTTCGAGTTTTGCCCACGTCGCCAAGCAGGTCAGGGAGTGGTCGTTTCGGTTCGACGGAACGGCGAAACCACTCGAGTTCGTGGAACAGATCGAGTGGTCAGCCGACATGTACGGGTTGGAGTTGAATCTAATTCCGCGAGCCATGCCTGAGCTGCTAAAGGGTCGGGCGCTCATGTGTTTTGTAGCCAACAACAGGCAGTGGCAGACATGGGACGCATTTGCGCGTAGCTTCCAAGCATACTTCCTGCCGAGGGGGTATTTTGAAAAATTACTCCAGGAGGTGAGGTTGAGGAAGCAAAGATGGGGAGAGCCATTCAAGGACTACATGGTGGAGATGCAGACCCTTATGCGGCCACTAAAATGCACGCCCGAAGAGCAGTTGGAGCTCATTAGAGACAACAGCATGCCCGATCTGAGGGTGTTCATCCGGCCACATAGGTGCAGAGACCTGGATCACATGATGACGCTGGCCGACGAGTTTGAGGCTCTGGAGAGGGACCGGCTGGAGGTCCAACGGGAGTGTCCGGCGAATAAGGCAAAAGCAAACAATCCGTTCGCTCGTCCGGCAGTAACGGAGATATGTCGCCGCTGCCAGGGCGACACGACAGCCAGCTATGATTCGACAAGGGAAAAAAGGCCGGTCCCAACGCGGCGGGACGACCAAGCGAACACGAACATAGAGGCTGGGTTCGTGAAAAACCCAGCCCAGGCGTGTCGACGATGTGGAAGTGACCGCCAAGCTGGTGCGGCTGGCTGACGGACGCAGCCGGGAAATCAATTCCCAGATCGAGGTGGAGCTGGCCTTCGGGGACAAGATCGTTCTTCTCGTGTTGCCCGGAGTAATAGATGAGCTGGTTCTGGGATGGGATTTCCTCGCCGCGGTCGGAGCAGAGGTGACCTGTGCGGGACACAGGATTGTGATCCCGGCGAGAGGCCACCGCCAGGGGCGGTTGGAGGAGAAGCTGTCAGTGGCGGTGGTAGCGAACACGGGAAGGTCTGTCGAGCCCGCATCCGACGGAACGCGAGCGGAGGAGGGATCGGTTGAAAACTTCCTGGCAAAGGAGTTGGAAGAGTTCCGAGAACTGAAGGGAGTGTCGAACATAGCTACACACACGATCTCTATGAGTGATGCACAGCCGGTAAAACAGCGCTACTATCCCAAAAATCCCAAGATGCAAGCCGAAATCAACCAACAGGTTGACGAACTGCTGGAAAGAGGGTGTATTGAGCCATCGAAGAGCCCGTACAGTTCACTCATCGTGATGGTCAAAAAGAAGACGGGAAAGTGGAGATTATGCGTGGACTTCAGACAGATAAACGCGAAGTACATCAAGGATGCGTACCCCATGCCAAGAATAGACTATATTTTGCACCAGCTCAGGGAGGCACGGTTCATCAGTAGCTTGGACTTAAAGGACGGATATTGGCAAATACCACTGGAGGAAGGCAGTAGAAAGTTCACCGCGTTCACGGTGCCCGGCAAAGGGCTGTTCCAGTGGAAGGTGATGGCATTCGGACTCCACTCAGCCTCGGCTACGTTTCAGAGGGCATTGGACCAGGTGATAGGCCCCGAGATGATGCCACACGCGTTCGCGTACCAAGACGACATCATTGTCATCGGCCGTACCGAGGAGGAGCACAAGCGCAACCTCGAATAAGTTTTTCGACGGTTGAAGAACGCCAACTTGCGCCTAAATGTGGACAAGTGTCAATTTTTTAGGAAGGAGCTACGATACCTGGGGCATTTTGTAACGGGAGACGGAATCTGCACCGATCCCGAGAAAGTGGCGGCCATTAAGGAGTTGCAGCCGCCAGCGAGTGTCAAAGAGCTACGACAATACTTGGGCGTGGCCTCCTGGTACCGGCGTTTCGTAAAGGGATTCGCCACGTTGGTGCAGCCCCTCAGCACTTTGCTGAAGAAGAAGGCCAAGTGGGAATGGTCAACGGAACAGCAACAAGCGTTCGAGGACGTTTAAAATCGGCTGACAGCAGATCCGGTGTTGGCATGCCCAGATTTCTCAAAGAAATTCGTGCTCCAGACGGACGCCAGCGACTACGGACTGGGGGCGATCCTGACGCAAGAGACGGAGAAGGGCGAGAGGGTCATCTCATACGCAAGTAGGACTCTGAATAGCGCAGAAAAGAACTATTCGGCGACTGAAAAGGAGTGTCTGGCCATTGTATGGGCTATAAGAAAGCTAAAGCCCTATCTGGAGGGATACCATTTCAAGGTGGTCACGGATCACATGGCGTTGAAATGGTTGAACAGCATCGAGAGCCCAACAGGGAGGATCGCCAGGTGGGCGCTGGAGCTACAACAATACGACTTCGAAGTGGCATATAGGAAAGGGCAGCTGAACGTAGTGGCGGATGCACTGTCCCGACAGCCATTGGCGGAGCGATGCCTGAGAACCACCGAGGAGGAAGCAGAAAAGGGACACGAACCGGAGGCAGAGTGCGGATGGATTAAAAAGGTCAAAGAGAGGATGAGGACGGAACCGAGGAAATATCCGGATTACGTCGAGGAAGCAGGCCGGATATACCGGCACATCCCGCACCGGGCTGGAGAAGAGGAGATAGCATCATGGAAGTTATGCGTACCGAAGGATCTAAGAGAGAGAGAGTTATAAGAGAGAATCACGACTCGCCGGAGGCGGGGCACGCGGGCGGCAGAAGGACGATGGCCCGAGTAGCCGCCCGATACTACTGGCCGGGGATGCACCGAGATGTGAGGACATACGTGAGAAAGTGTGAAAGCTGCATACGCTACAAACCAAGTCAACTGCAGGCGGCCGGGAAAATGCTGACACAAGTGCCAGAAGAGCCGTGGGCAACGGTGTGTGCCGACTTCGTGGGCCCTCTGCCCAGGTCAAAGCATGGGAATGCCATGTTATTGGTGATGGTGGATCGGTTCTCGAAATGGACCGAGTTGGTCCCCTTGAGAAAGGCCACTGCGGAAGCACTAACGAAAGCGTTCCGAGAGCTCATCGTGTCCCGGTTTGGCGTGCCGAGGGTGGTGATCACGGATAATGGCGTCCAGTTCACCAGTAGAGCTTTTAAGAGGTTTTTGGAGCAGATGGGTGTACGGCATCAGTTCACGGCCCCGTACACGCCGCAGGAGAACCCGACGGAGCGAACTAACCGGACAGTGAAAACTATGATAGCTCAGTTCACCGAAGGGAACCAGAGGAACTGGGATGAGAAATGGCCAGAGATAATGTTGGCCGTAAATTCAGGGGTGTCCGAATCCACCGGGTACTCGCCGGCGTTCGTGGTCCAAGGGAGAGAGCCGAGGCTACCAAAGGCTCTATACGATGACGAAGCGCTTGGCACAGGACAGGGCACGCACACTCCGGACGAGAACGCGGCCAAGTTGAGAGAGGTGTTTCAACTGGTGAGGCGGAATCTCGAAAGAGCGGCGCAGGACCAGGCGAGGTATTATAACCTGAGGAGGAGAGCGTGGAAACCCACGATTGCAGACAAGGTATGGGCCAAGCAACACCATCTATCCAACGCGGCCGAAGGGTTTGCGGCAAAACTGGCCCCGAAATATGACGGGCCCTACACCATAATGGATTTCGTGTCCCGGTCATTTGTAACCTAAAGAAGGACAGTCAGCAAACGGAGCTAGCAAGAGTGAAGTGCACAGTGAGCGACAAGAGTGCAGCGGAGCGTGCAGCCAAGAGCCAAAGACCCCAATCCCTTGAACCAACGGTGCCACGCTTGACGCGCAACCCACCAGGAGTGAGGCACCCTCGGGCCGCAAAGCCAAGGGAGTCGAGTGAGAGCGAGCGCGTCAGGCGCCTGACTGAGAGGCGGATTTGGGCCACGTGCCAAGAATCGCTAGCCCCAGTCAGTAGAGCCGGCGGTGCCACGCTCGGCGACGCCGTGGGGGGCCCAGGGAGCGACACGCTCATCGAACCACGGAGGAGAACCACGAGGAGAACCCGCACCGGAGTCGGAATAGCGTAAGATAGACTTAAGATACCAATAAAGCATACTAGCATACCAGTACAAGACCCAACCCGTGCCTTCTTACTTGTCGTCGGGGCAACATACAAATATTGTTGCAGCGAGGGCAGCGAGGTATCGCGAGGGCATAAAAATGAGGAGCCGACGATGGGTTCATTCATTGAGGAAAGAGGACTTGGTCCAGTGCGCGCGGGCGTGCGGTCTTCGATTGGAAGGCACTCTGACCGAGATGCGCCGAATCTTCAAGGAGTGGATAGAGAAACACGGAGAGGAACCGGAGTATGCGGACGCGCTCGAGGCCTGGGAGATGAAGGCGGGAGGAGCCGTGACCGCGGCCCAAGTGGAGGACGGGGCGGATCCAGACGAGCGCCTGACGCTGCCGGCGAGTGCGGAGCAAGTAACGCTGTGGAGACGGCCGTCCGAAACCCCAGAGGAGCTCATCGCGAGCCTGGCGGTCCCGGTGAAAAGCCGGGCGCCTAGCCGACCGCGGGCAGAGAGTGGGGAGAGGCCAACCAGGCCAGCACAGCCGGAGCAAGGGGGCGCGAGAAACCCACAGGGATTGGAAGAAGGGAGAGCAGGGGAGGATCGTCGACGGGGACTAGATGAACAAACCACGAGACCGCCCAGTTCGAGTTTTGCCCACGTCGCCAAGCAGGTCAGGGCGAAACCACTCGAGTTCCTGGAACAGATCGAGTGGTCAGCCGACATGTACGGGTTGGAGTTGAATCTAATTCCGCGAGCCATGCCTGAGCTGCTAAAGGGTCGGGCGCTCATGTGTTTTGTAGCCAACAACAGGCAGTGGCAGACATGGGACGCATTTGCGCGTAGCTTCCAAGCATACTTCCTGCCGAGGGGTATTTTGAAAAATTACTCCAGGAGGTGAGGTTGAGGAAGCAAAGATGGGGAGAGCCATTCAAGGACTACATGGTGGAGATGCAGACCCTTATGCGGCCACTAAAATGCACGCCCGAAGAGCAGTTGGAGCTCATTAGAGACAACAGCATGCCCGATCTGAGGGTGTTCATCCGGCCACATAGGTGCAGAGACCTGGATCACATGATGACGCTGGCCGACGAGTTTGAGGCTCTGGAGAGGGACCGGCTGGAGTTCCAACGGGAGTGTCCGGCGAATAAGGCAAAAGCAAACAATCCGTTCGCTCGTCCGGCAGTAACGGAGATATGTCGCTGCTGCCAGGGCGACACGACAGCCAGCTCTGATTCGACAAGGGAAAAAAGGCCGGTCCCAACGCGGCGGGACGACCAAGCGAACACGAACATAGAGGCTGGGTTCGGGAAAAACCCAGCCCAGGCGTGTCGACGATGTGGAAGTGACCGCCATTGGGCACAAGCATGCGATGGCCGACCTATAACATTCTGCTGGAGGTGCGGTTGTAACGTTCCGTTCTCTTCCCGTCTGATGCAGCTGGGCTGGCTCAGCGGTCGGTAGGCTCGCTGCAACAATATTTGTATGTTGCCCCGACGACAAGTAAGAAGGCACGGGTTGGGTCTTGTACTGGTATGCTAGTATGCTTTATTGGTATCTTAAGTCTATCTTACGCTATTCCGACTCCGGTGCGGGTTCTCCTCGTGGTTTTCCTCCGTGGTTCGATGAGCGTGTCGCTCCCTGGGCCCCCCACGGCGTCGCCGAGCGTGGCACCGCCGGCTCTACTGACTGGGGCTAGCGATTCTTGGCACGTGGCCCAAATCCGCCTCTCAGTCAGGCGCCTGACGCGTTCGCTCTCACTCGACTCCCTTGGCTTTGCGGCCCGAGGGTGCCTCACTCCTGGTGGGTTGCGCGTCAAGCGTGGCACCGTTGGTTCAAGGGATTGGGGTCTTTGGCTCTTGGCTGCACGCTCGAGTCCGCCTCTCAATCCTCACACAACGTGTTCGCTTTCTAACGCTCTTTTCCCTTCGCTTGGTCTCACTCTTGTCGCTCACTGTGCACTTCACTCTTGCTAGCTCCGTTTGCTGACTGTCCCCTGTTCCTGGTCGCGGCCCTCCTCTTATAGGCTCGCTTCTGCGTCAGCGCCGCCGATGCCGCCTGGCGCTAACGGCACTTTCCGCCATGCGGTGCCCGTATTTTTCCATCGGCGTTCCTTCATTCCCTTGTCGCTTTTCAACGGGACCTGGCTGGTGGCGTGATCTCATGACCATATTTGGTCATGCGCTGGGCCACTGCCGGCCCGATCCCGTCATCCCGCGGCTCTCTCTCCAGGGGTCCTCCCCTCTCATCTTGGGTCCCCGGGAGAGCTCTCCTCGGGAATTCGCCGCCTCCGGATATCCCCGGATAACGGCCGTTAGCGCTTAACCCTGCACTGCCCCCTACGTGTGGGAATACCTTTCCTCACACTTCCTTTTCACACTTTCTTTTATTGGCGGAAAACCCCGGTTTTCCGCGTCCCAGGTTTGGGATGCTTCAAAAGCCCCGCGCGACCGGCGCGCGTGCTTTGTTCTCGACCCGGGTGCCCCCTGTCGCCCTCTTTCGACCACACGCCTTGCGGTGTTGCCGTACCTCTCCGATGAGCGCGATTGGTTCGATTCCCCCTTACCGATAGTTCGCATAGGAGCTTTTTTTTTTTTTTTTTTTTTTACTGGTATGTTTGTTTTCAGTTACTTTCTTCTCCATTCTTCTTCTCTACTCTTCTTTTCTTCTTAATACCTAGCCCGGAATACCTCCTGCCGGTCGGTGGACACCAATAGCCGGTACCGGTGTGAGGACCCATACTGGGACCCTCACATAGTAACAAGAATAATAATAATAATATTAATAATTGGATTACTCACAACCATATGCTATAGTAGTAAATAAGCTAGTTATGTTTTGCATAGCCGAAATCCCGCCAAACGGCCAGCTCACACGGAACAACCGCAAAGAAGACGGCGAGGAGAGGGAGCCATGCTCAGCCGGCAGCAGAGCGGAGCTCTTTCGGAAAAGTCCCGTTGGCCCGAAAACGAGCGCGAGGCGTGGCGAGAACGTCGAGCGACCGTAGCGAGAGAAGGAGTCGATTCTGGGAAGTGAGCGAAGACGGAACGTCGCGGACATCGAAGTGAAGAGAAAAAAAAAAGTGTTGAACGGCCGCGCGCCAGAGAGGAGAGAAGAGTATGGAGGAGCTGCGGGAACACAGGCGCCGGATCCGCGGGTGAGCTGGCCGCTGGCCAAGGTAGTAGTAGGAGTAGGAGGGAGTGCGAGGGGAACCAATTCAATAAAACTTCGATCATAGAATTAAGAACGCGTTGGCTTCCATTTATTTTCTCTGGTCGGGCCACCGACTGCGGTCATCTCTCCACCCCCTCCCCACCCGTTTTCCTGACTGTTCTCGGTCACTACGCTCCCGCTCTGACTCTGGCAACAGGGTTTTACCCTGCTGGAGTGAGAAGTGGTACGCGTTTCGACAGAGGCGCCCCCCCTCATCCTTTTCCTTCACCTCCCCGGACCCGCGGCCCACTTCGACCTTGGCAACAGGGGTTTTACCCTGCTGAAGTCGGGGAGTGCAGCGTCTCGGGTGAGTTTCGCGCCGCCCGGCCCAACGCCGCTTTCCCCCCCCCCTCCCTAATTTCTCCCGAAGGCCCCGTCGTTGACGGCGGCTCGGCGATCCCTGCGCCAACGACCCGCCTCCCCCCCCAGTCTCGACGTCTCAGCAACTTACAAATAAACTGTAGGTGACCCTGGGCAGACTGAGACTGACCCCAGCCTAGGATCACTACTTTACAGATGGCGCCCGAGCAGGGACTGTTGAGACAATTCAAACGATAGTTTTCTGGGGGGATTTCACCCTTCGTGGCCTAAAGACCCACAAGTAGATCGCGTAGGTAGCGCCGCATCAAACCGAGGAGAAATTTATAGGGTATCAATAAGAAAATACGATACGAAGGTACAGGCCAGCAGCGAGCAAAGCGTGGCTGAAAAGCTGTACAATCCCCGTTAGCCGTCGGCAAATGAAGAGGAGAGAACGGGAAAGAGGAAATGAGAGAGGAAAACGACAGAATGAAAGTACAGCCCGCAGCCAAGCAAAGCATAGTGATGCCCTTCCCATGTCCAGCAGAAAGAGAAAAAAAAAAAATCCAAGCGAAACACCAGCGACGAAGCAGCACGCAAAGCAGAACGAAAATTCTGTGGTCCCCGTTATCCTCAGGCAAAACCATGCGGGATCATAGCGCCCGGTACAGTGGGGAAAGAGCCAAGGGCAGCCAGACCTCTGTTACATCTCAGTGGGGAGAGAGGGGGTGAAGACCGGAGAACAGTTCTGGGCGTCGGCGGCGGGCATGAGCCGAACGACCCACGAGTATAATACATGAAATTATCCCTTTCTCATACTACCCGCACCCCCCGATCTTCGACTATTTACCTAACCATTCGCCCGCGGCTCTCTCGCGTGGTGTTCTCGGCCGACTCCGAGACGTCGACGTCGGCAGAGGCTCGGCCGTTCAGCCAGACCCAATATAAGCCGGGTTGTATACAACGCAAGAGACAGTCATCCTCAGCATTCGGTCAAACATACAACGTGTGAAACAGAGTGATCCCCTGCCTTCGATCAGTACACAACGCGCAAAATACAGTGGTCCTTATCCCGCAGCATACAGTGGTCCCTATCCCGCAGCATACAACGTGCGAAAGACAGCGATCCCCGCGTCTTCTGTCCACCTCGCGCTCCCCCCGAAACCGAACACGAACCAACGGATTCTAACCGGAACAATCCCGCGGAAACCAACGACTGAAGTACCCCTGAACGAGCGCGTGTTAATTGCCAGCCCCCGTGTCCAGGCCCACGACCAAGACGGCCCACCGGTAATTCACTACCGAATAGCCTCGCACGCGTCCTCGCCGTTTAAGGATTCAGAGCCCCGTCTTTCGCCGCGTCCTTAGCTACGTTTTTCGACTCCTCGGGCGACGCTCCAGACATTTGATCGTAGACCACGTGCAGCAACAGTGACCCGGACCAACTCAACATGGGAGTCAAGTGGATTTCGGTCAGGCGCAAGAACGAGTTGGAGATGATTACCGCGGAGCTTGGGTTAGACAGCGCTGGAACTGTCGAAGAGTTGAGACGTCGACTCGCGACCTTCGCAAACTCGGCCGATTTACCAAGTACGGCGCGTTCTCGGTTGGAGGAATTGGAGGCCCAGTACGGAGTCGCCGTGACTCCAGAGGTTAAACCACTTTCTCCCCGCCCTTCTACACTCGCGCCTCTTAACCTACAACCCCATCCCCCGGCTGCGTATGATGTCGTACCCGCCAGTAGCCGTAGTATCGTGGCGTCGGGATCCGCTGTGCCGGCAGAGAGCCTACTCCATGGCATCGACGTCGGTGCCGCGCAGAGAAACTTGCACGGTAGCAAGGACCCACCAACGAAGGGGTCCACCTGGAACGAAGAGCATTTTAACGCTGCGATCACCGAGAAAATGGTCCGCTGGGGAATCGTGTTTGATGGGTCCGGCGATCCGTTAAGTTTCCTGGAGCACGTGCAAGAGAGGGCAGCCACTTATAAGATAGATCTACGCCACTTATCACAAGGAATCCTCGTGTTGTTGACCGGTCGGGCCGAGAGTTGGTTTCGAACGAGCCGCCTTAGTGGAGAACCATGGGAGACCTTTCGCAAAGAGTTTTCAGAGTTTTTTTTGCCTCCCCGGTACTTTCAACGGCTAGAAGACGAGATCCGAACCCATTTTCAACGACCAAAAGAAGCGTTTAAAACGTACCTCGTGGACATTCGACTAATGATGCAGCGCGCGGGATACACCGAGGCTCAGGAATTGGAAAGGATGTACGATAACATGCTCCCGGAATACCAGTTGTTTACGAGACGAAAAGATTTTGATTCTCTCTCCGAATTAACGCAACTGGTTGTGAACTTCGAGGTGACGCGTAACAAGGGACCGTCGGAGCTCACGGGCTACGCGAACCAAGCACGAGACACCCATCCGCGGGAAACTTTAGGGCCAACGGCTGGTCAACGAGGACCAAGGAATCACGCGGCCGCGAGGACACAGGATCTCCGGCACGATAGAACCCAGGTGAGGGATTGGTCGACGGACTCGCAGCAGCCGGATGTCAGGAATGGAACCATCCTCCAAGACGCCGACCCCATAATCGACGTGCAGCATGCTTGTAGGAACTGCGGCGGGTCCGGACACTTTTCCAGGGAGTGTAAACAGCCCCAAGTCTTGTACTGCTGGGACTGCGGCCGTCGCGGGCTACACACCATCGAATGCTGTCGCAGGAATTCGTCGGGAAACGGACAGGCGCTTCACTCGGCAGGGGACCGGGCGAAGACCGCCAATCCCACCCCGAGGCAGTAAAGGGAACCCTGCGGCTGGAGAGAGGACGAATTCGCGCGCAAGTAACCATGGAAGGAGAGGACCTACTCGCTACTCTGGACACAGGCGCCACACGGAGCTTCGTTAGCGAACGCAAAGCCCTGGAGCTGGACAACGGACAGAGTATAGCGATGGTGCGAACGACGATCAGATTGGCGGATGGGTCCCTCCGGGAATTGACTCAGGCGCTGATGGCAGACATACGACTAGGAGATCAACAAGTAAAGATGCCGGTGCTAGTAATGAAAGACGTGCTGGATGACGTCCTCCTCGGGATGGATTTCCTATGCGGAATAGACGCGACCCTGCAGTGTGGAGGAGTCCCCTTGCGCCTGCAATTTAAACACAGCCATGATACCAGGACTCAAGACATAGGATCCCCAGCCCGCCTGGATCAACCTACGAATCTCAGCCGAGACCGGGTCGCCCAGCATCAAGAACCGACGAGGAACGACGTGCCGAACGAGGAGCGCGTGGCCGATCCCCTGGGATCCATGATGGTGAGGTGGGGAAAATTTGCGAGGGACGACGTACCAAACGAGACGTGCGTGGCCGTTTCTTCAAGGAATTCTAGGAATTCGGGCGAGGTCTCGACCCCGGCAGGATACCAACCCGGATGGACATCGGCGCTCCCCGGCCTCGACCACAGAGCCATGCTGAAAAACCCCTTCCGGGTACGCGAGGTACAGCAGCGATCCAAGAAACGAGTGCGATTCGAGCCCGGCATCGGCGACAACGGGCCCCGCCGTAGGCGCACCAGGGAACGGACACAGGGAGCAACAGTGGCCACCGTGAGTATATCCCAATTGCCCGACGTTTTGGCCCCTGGATTCGAGCCCGAAGACGACGAACCCCTGGAACCCCGGATCACCGAATGGTTGCAACAGGAACTGAAACAATTCGACGGCCTCAGCGGAGTGTCCCCCATTGCAGAACACACCATCGTGATGCGCGACAACAAGCCTATAAAACAACGTTATTATCCAAAAAACCCCGCTATGCAAGCCGTCATTAATAAACAGGTCGACGAACTGCTTAAGGAAGGGCAGATTGAACCTTCGAAGAGTCCACATAGCGCCCCAATTGTCCTCGTGGGCAAGAAAACAGGTGACATCAGGATGTGTATAGACTTCCGACAGTTGAACGCGCGATCAATCCCCGACGCGTATCCCCTCCCCAGGATTCACCACATATTGGAACAGCTGAGAGATGCCAGGTACATATCGACCCTGGACCTGAAGAGCGGCTACTGGCAAATTCCGCTTGCCCCAACCAGCCGCGAGTGCACGGCGTTCACCGTGCCGGGCCGCGGGTTGTTTCACTGGAAAGTGATGCCTTTTGGCCTTCACTCCGCCGGCGCGACCTTCCAGCGAGCACTGGATAGCGTGATTGGCCCCGACATGGAACCACACGCATTCGCCTATCTTGATGACATTATCGTCATCGGGCACACCGTGGAGGACCACATGCGGCATCTTGGGACAGTTCTACAGCGGCTGCGCAAGGCTAATCTTCGACTCAACAAGGACAAATGCAGCTTCTTCAAACGCAGACTGAAGTATTTAGGACACGTCATCAGCGGGAACGGCAAACACACGGATCCTGACAAGATCGCCGCAGTGCGCAACCTGAAACCTCCGGCAGGTGTCAAGGAACTTCGCCGATGCATCGGTATGGCCTCCTGGTACCGGCGGTTTGTACCCAACTTTTCCGAAATAGTAGAACCCATGACGGCGTTGTTAAGGAAAGATCGGCAATGGAAATGGTCGGAAGAACAGGAGAAAGCCTTCGAGGAGTTGAAGATCAGGTTAACCGAAGCGCCGGTCCTCGCCTGCCCTGATTTTTCTGAAAAATTCTCATTGCAAACCGACGCTAGCGAACAAGGATTAGGAGCCGTCCTTACACAAAAGATAAGGGACGAGGAACGAGTAATAGCCTACGCGAGTCGACGCTTGTCCAAAGCCGAGGAGAACTACTCCGTTACTGAGAAGGAATGCTTGGCAATAGTGTGGTCAATCCGCAAGCTGCGCTGTTACTTGGAAGGATACCGATTTGACGTGATCACGGACCATCTCGCCCTCAAATGGATCAACTCGATCGACAACCCCACTGGACGGATAGCACGTTGGCTTTGGAGCTGCAGCAATATCAATTCGATATTCGCTATCGCCGAGGGAAGCAGAACGTGGTAGCAGATGCACTTTCCGCCAACCATTGGAGTTACTACATCAAGCTCTGGAGGAGGAGTCACAGTGCAAGTGGATCAGGAAAATGTTGGCGAGAATCAGGCAGCAGCCGGGCAAATATGAAGACTACCGAAGCGAGAGTGGACAACTGTATCGGCGCCTGCACACCGTGCCCGAAGAAGAAGACTCCACCCCATGGAAACTCTGCGTCGCTGCAGAACATAGACGACGCGTACTAAAAGAATGCCATGACCACCCGACGGCCGGACATCTAGGAATCCGAAAAACAAGCACACGAGTCGCCCAAAAGTACTACTGGCCAGGCCTGTTCCGAGAAGTCGCCAGATACGTTCGCCAATGCGTAGTGTGCCAAAAATACAAGGTGAGCCAGTTCAAACCGGCGGGGAAAATGTTCACCAGACAAGTTGACGAACCCTTCAGCGTGTTATGCGCCGACTTTGTTGGGCCGTTGCCCCGCTCCAAACATGGAAACACCGTCCTCCTGGTTTTCTTCGACGCATTTAGTAAGTGGGTCGAACTGGTGCCTCTACGCAAGGCAACTACGCCACACCTGGAAAGATCATTCCGAGAAAGAATCCTAAGCCGCTTTGGTACCCCTCGTACCTTCGTTTGCGACAATGGGGCACAGTTTACCAGCCGATCGTTCAAAGGATTCTGCAAAAGGCTAGGGATGGAACTTCAGCATACTGCCCCGTACACTCCCCAACAAAATCCAACAGAACGCGCGAACAGAACAATTAAAACGATGGTGGCGCAATACATCGACGGAAAACAGAACACTTGGGACGAGCTCTTGCCAGAAATCACGCTCGCGATCAACTCAAGCGTGTCCGATTCGACGCGATTCAGCCCCGCGTTTTTGATCCAAGGTCGCGAGCCAAGACTGCCAGGCGCCTTGTACGACGAGGTTACGCCAGGAACGGGAACTAGCATCGCCGACCCGGAGACCAGGGCACGACAGATGAGAGAGGTGTTCGAAATCGCAAAAACAAACTGCGACAAAGCATCAGAAGAGCAAAAACGACATTACAACCTCCGCCGTAGGGAATGGAAACCGGCTATTGGATCCCAAGTGATGTTACGTCGCCACACTCTGTCCAAAGCAGCCGAAGGCTTCGCCTCCAAGTTGGCCACGAAATTCGAGGGACCATACCGGGTGACCAAGTTTCTCTCTCCGAATCTCGTCCGATTACAGGTTCTAAACGGACGTAAGCAGCGATCAGCCAGTTTGAAACGACCTGAAGGCGTTCTACCCGACCATCGACGAAGATGACGAAAAGACCGACCAGATCAGGACGGACAGTGAAGACGACCCTGACCGAACCAATATACAACAATCTTGATTACAACGCAGATCTACTCAAACCGCCACGACGATGCTGACACCCCGGATACACAGAGACGAAACCAATCAGGAACCCGGATATCTTGCGAGGAACGACGCACCGAACGAGGCGTGCGTGGCTGCTCCTCCTGGACACATCCGCTTCGGGAACCCGGATATCTTGCGAGGAACGACGCACCGAACGAGGCGTGCGTGGCTGCTCCTCCTGGACACATCCGCTTCAGGAACCCGGATGTCCTGCGAGGAACGACGCACCGAACGAGGCGTGCGTGGCTGCTCCTCCTGGACACATCCGCTTCAGGAACCCGGATGTCCTGCGAGGAACGACGCACCGAACGAGGCGTGCGTGGCTGCTTCTCCTGGACCCATCCGCTTCAGGAACCCGGATATCCTGCGAGGAACGACGCACCGAACGAGGCGTGCGTGGCCGCTTCTCCTGGACACATCCGCTTCCGGGACCCGGACATCCTTCGAAGAACGACGCACCAAACGAAGCGGGCGTGGCTGTTCCTTCAAGGGCAAACCGCAACCGTGATTGTACCGAAGGACCAACCAAGGCCGACATTTTGGAGATTCTCATTAAGTCTATAACCGCTCCGCCGCACTCATAGAGTATCAAAGTATTTCTTGCCTGTAGTCAACAAGTCCATGCCTATTCACAGCTCATCGAATGCGAGAGACCCCCGCCGTCGGAGAACTACGACAAAAGCCAGGCCGGAGCCCCCAGTCGACTGGGAGATCATCGAGGAACTGATTCTTCGCCCCACTCCACGAGAATTCCAAGTCCACCCAGAGGTCCTCAGCTGGGAAAATTTATGCGGCGACGTCGTAAGCTGGCCCCGCATCGACCAGATCATCGAGGGGCACGATTCAGACCCCGATCACGTCAATATTACAGGAGACGTGGCCCAGACGTACAGGGACCCAAGCCCTGGCAACGCCGCCAGAGCCACGTTCACCCATGCTCAGGGCCCCAGCCAGGTCAACCCCGACCAGGTCGCCGAAGACCACGCGCAGGGCCCTGGACACGCCACCGTAGGAGAAGCAGCCGACTACACCGCTCCGGGTCCGAGCCCCGACGAGGGGCAGAGGCCATCACTATCCCTGACGGGCTGCCAGGTGCCACCGCACGCGGATACCGCCAGCAATTCGAGCCGACGAAATTCGAAAAAAGAGGTGCTCCGCTGGGAAGAGCCACCGCTTCCGGCACTCTTCGGGGCCTTGATACGCTCAACCTTCTCGAACGGATAGACGGGTTGGACATCGCCCCCGAAGATGCAGGACTACCGGCCGTCAGCAACTTTGACGCCATCCTGCGTCCCGAAGACATCGCCACCGAAGATGCAGGACTACCGGCCGTCAGCAACTTTGACGCCATCCTGCGTCCCGAAGACATCGCCACCGAAGATGCAGGACTACCGGCCGTCAGCAACTTTGACGCCATCCTGCGTCCCGAAGACATCGCCACCGAAGACGCAGAGCTACCGGACGCCTGCGATCTGGACGCCATCCTACATCCCGAGGGCGGCCGTCCGGAGATACCAGAAACGTCGACCCCCAACCAGCCGTTCGTTGGGTGACTGGGGAGGCGGATTGGAGAGTACGTACGCCCGACGGCCGGCTGCCAGACACCCTGAAAGCCCGGCTCCTGGCACAACTCGTCAACCCGCGGCGTAAAGATGTCCGATTCTTGGCAGAGGCGGACAACACCTTCTTCCAGGTCCACATCAGCAAGACGAGCAAAGTGACTATTCGCTCACGGGCCCCCCGAAGTAAGGAGAGGTGTGAGGACCCATACTGGGACCCTCACATAGTAACAAGAATAATAATAATAATATTAATAATTGGATTACTCACAACCATATGCTATAGTAGTAAATAAGCTAGTTATGTTTTGCATAGCCGAAATCCCGCCAAACGGCCAGCTCACACGGAACAACCGCAAAGAAGACGGCGAGGAGAGGGAGCCATGCTCAGCCGGCAGCAGAGCGGAGCTCTTTCGGAAAAGTCCCGTTGGCCCGAAAACGAGCGCGAGGCGTGGCGAGAACGTCGAGCGACCGTAGCGAGAGAAGGAGTCGATTCTGGGAAGTGAGCGAAGACGGAACGTCGCGGACATCGAAGTGAAGAGAAAAAAAAAAAGTGTTGAACGGCCCGCGCGCCAGAGAGGAGAGAAGAGTATGGAGGAGCTGCGGGAACACAGGCGCCGGATCCGCGGGTGAGCTGGCCGCTGGCCAAGGTAGTAGTAGGAGTAGGAGGGAGTGCGAGGGGAACCAATTCAATAAAACTTCGATCATAGAATTAAGAACGCGTTGGCTTCCATTTATTTTCTCTGGTCGGGCCACGACTGCGGTCATCTCTCCACCCCCTCCCCACCCGTTTTCCTGACTGTTCTCGGTCACTACGCTCCCGCTCTGACTCTGGCAACAGGGTTTTACCCTGCTGGAGTGAGAAGTGGTACGCGTTTCGACAGAGGCGCCCCCCCTCATCCTTTTCCTTCACCTCCCCGGACCCGCGGCCCACTTCGACCTTGGCAACAGGGTTTTACCCTGCTGAAGTCGGGGAGTGCAGCGTCTCGGGTGGAGTTTCGCGCCGCCCGGCCCAACGCCGCTTTCCCCCCCCCCTCCCTAATTTCTCCCGAAGGCCCCGTCGTTGACGGCGGCTCGGCGATCCTGCGCCAACGACCCGCCTCCCCCCCCCAGTCTCGACGTCTCAGCAACTTACAAATAAACTGTAGGTGACCCTGGGCAGACTGAGACTGACCCCAGCCTAGGATCACTACTTTACACCGGACGCCCCCGTCGTTGACCAGACGCTTCACCTTCCTTGCGGTTGGTTTTATCCGCGCGAGAGAGCGCGTGACGACGGCCGGCCACTCCTCGCGGTTGACGGCCCGCCACCGTGAGTTGTCCGCCGACCTCGTCTGGGGCCCACGATGCCTGGCGCTGGAGCTCGGGCCGGTGCGCCTCCGCCCGCTCCCCTGGGCACGACGTCTGTCGGCCCAGCTTCGAGCTCGCCCCTGGCCGGGATCCGCCATCGCCAAGGACCTCTCTCCCATGGCTCGGGTGAGTGTTGTTGCCGCGGCCTCGTCCTTCTTCGCTTCCGCCGTTGCTCTTGCGCCGTCATCCGCTTCGCCGTCGGCCGCCACCTCGGCTTCGGGCGCCGCCGCTGGGCCCTCCGCCGTCCGTGATGTTGGCGTGTTCGTCGTGCCCTCCGTCTCGACCTCTGCCGTCCTCCCGGGCGCCTCCTCGGGCACCTCTTCGGCGGTGGGTGCCACCGCTGGCCTGTCGACTCCTGTGGCCGTGCCCGCCGCCTCGGGTCCCGCTCGTCACTGGCGCGTGGTGCCTCCTCCCACAGTCGAGCCTCCCTCGCTTCTTGCCCGGGCTGCTGCCACCACATTATTTATTTTCAAAATGTTAAAATCTTATAATGCTGGTATATTAACAGCATTATCAAATCAGCAGCAGCAGACTGGCACGGGCCACAGGGAGCCGCCATCGGGCCGTTCGTCTCGCAGGAGGTGCGCTCCGCGGTGCGAGACGGCATGATGTGGCACGTGCAAACGCTGCACATATCGTGGGCTCTGGGCCCGCGCACCAGCAGCAAGAAGCGAGGGAGGCTCGACTGTGGGAGGAGGCCGGAACCCGGCCAGGGCGAGCGTCCGAAGCTGGCCGACAGGCGTCGTGCCCAGGGGAGCGGGCGGAGGCGCCCCGGCCCGAGCTCCAGCGCCAGGCATCGTGGCCCCAGACGAGGTCGGCGGACAACTCACGGTGGCGGGCCGTCAACCGCGAGGAGTGCCGGCCGTCGTCACGCGCTCTCTCGCGCGATAAAACCAAACCGCAAGGAAGTGGAAGCGTCTGGTCAAACGACGGGGGCGTCCGGTACCGGCTATTGGTGTCACCGACCGGCAGGAGTATTCCGGCTAGGTATGAGAAGAAAAGAAGAGTAGAGAAGAAGAATGGAGAAGAAAGTAACTGAAAACAAACATACCAGTAAAAAAAAAAAAAAAAAAAAAAAAAGCTCCTATGCGAACTATCGGTAAGGGGAATCGAACCATCGCGCTCATCGGAGAGTACGGCAACACCGCAAGCGTGTGGTCGAAAGAGGGCGACAGGGGCACCCCGGGTCGAGAACAAAGCACGCGCGCCGGTCGCGCGGGGCTTTTGAAGCATCCCAAACCTGGACGCGGAAAACCGGGGTTTTCCGCCAATAAAAGAAAGTGTGAAAAGGAAGTGTGAGGAAAGGTATTCCCACACGTAGGGGCAGTGCAGGGTTAAGCGCTAACGGCCGTTATCCGGGGATATCCGGAGGCGGCGAATTCCCGAGGAGAGCTCTCCCGGGGACCCAAGATGAGAGGGAGGACCCCTGGAGAGAGAGCCGCGGGATGACGGGATCGGGCCGGCAGTGGCCCAGCGCATGACCAAATATGGTCATGAGATCACGCCACCAGCCAGGTCCCGTTGGAAAGCGACAAGGGAATGAAGGAACGCCGATGGAAAAATACGGGCACCGCATGGCGGAAAGTGCCGTTAGCGCCAGGCGGCATCGGCGGCGCTGACGCAGAAGCGAGCCTATAAGAGGAGGGCGCGACCAGGAACAGGGGACAGTCAGCAAACGGAGCTAGCAAGAGTGAAGTGCTTGACGCGCAACCCACCAGGAGTGAGGCACCCTCGGGCCGCAAAGCCAAGGGAGTCGAGTGAGAGCGAACGCGTCAGGCGCCTGACTGAGAGGCGGATTTGGCCACGTGCCAAGAATCGCTAGCCCCAGTCAGTAGAGCCGGCGGTGCACGCTCGGCTACGCCGTGGGGGGCCCAGGGAGCGACACGCTCATCGAACCACGGAGGAGAACCACGAGGAGAACCCGCACCGGAGTCGGAATAGCGTAAGATAGACTTAAGATACCAATAAAGCATACTAGCATACCAGTACAAGACCCAACCCGTGCCTTCTTACTTGTCGTCGGGGCAACATACAAATATTGTTGCAGCGAGAGGCAGCGAGGTATCGCGAGGGCATAAAAATGAGGAAGCCGACGATGGGTTCATTCATTGAGGAAAGAGGACTTGGTCCAGTGCGCGCGGGCGTGCGGTCTTCGATTTGAAGGCACGCTGACCGAGATGCGCCGAATCTTCAAGGAGTTGGATAGAGAAACACGGAGAGGAACCGGAGTATGCGGACGCGCTCGAGGCCTGGGAGATGAAGGCGGGAGGAGCCGTGACCCGCGGCCCAAGTGGAGGACGGGGCGGAGTGCCGGCTCGACTCGCTGCCGGCGAGTGCGGAGCAAGTAACGCTGTGGAGACGGCCGTCCGAAACCCCAGAGGAGCTCATCGCGAGCCTGGCGGTCCCGGTGAAAAGCCGGGCGCCTAGCCGACCGCGGGCAGAGAGTGGGGAGAGGCCAACCAGGCCAGCACAGCCGGAGCAAGGGGGCGCGAGAAACCCACAGGGATTGGAAGAAGGGAGAGCAGGGGAGGATCGTCGACGGGGACTAGATGAACAAACCACGAGACCGCCCAGTTCGAGTTTTGCCCACGTCGCCAAGCAGGTCAGGGCGAAACCACTCGAGTTCCTGGAACAGATCGAGTGGTCAGCCGACATGTACGGGTTGGAGTTGAATCTAATTCCGCGAGCCATGCCTGAGCTGCTAAAGGGTCGTGCTCATGTGTTTGTAGCCAACAACAGGCATGGGTGTGTGGAGAGCAGGCATGGCAGACAGGGACGCATTTGCGCGTAGCTTCCAAGCATACTTCCTGCGAGGGGGTATTTTGAAAAATTACTCCAGGAGGTGAGGTTGAGGAAGCAAAGATGGGGAGAGCCATTCAAGGACTACATGGTGGAGATGCAGACCCTTATGCGGCCACTAAAATGCACGCCCGAAGAGCAGTTGGAGCTCATTAGAGACAACAGCATGCCCGATCTGAGGGTGTTCATCCGGCCACATAGGTGCAGAGACCTGGATCACATGATGACGCTGGCCGACGAGTTTGAGGCTCTGGAGAGGGACCGGCTGGAGTTCCAACGGAGAGTGTCCGGCGAATAAGGCAAAAGCAAACAATCCGTTCGCTCGTCCGGCAGTAACGGAGATATGTCGCTGCTGCCAGGGCGACACGACAGCCAGCTCTGATTCGACAAGGGAAAAAAGGCCGGTCCCAACGCGGCGGACGACCAAGCGAACACGAACATAGAGGCTGGGTTCGGGAAAAACCCAGCCCAGGCGTGTCGACGATGTGGAAGTGACCGCCATTGGGCACAAGCATGCGATGGCCGACCTATAACATTCTGCTGGAGGTGCGGTTGTAACGTTCCGTTCTCTTCCGTCTGATGCAGCTGGGCTGGCTCAGCGGTCGGTAGGCTCGCTGCAACAATATTTGTATGTTGCCCCGACGACAAGTAAGAAGGCACGGGTTGGGTCTTGTACTGGTATGCTAGTATGCTTTATTGGTATCTGTAGTGTATTGACACTCAGACTTAAGCACGCGTTGTCTTCAAGATTCTCTTTTATTCTATCTCCCTTGGATGGTGTGACCGTATATAGATATTAATATAATACCTTACACGCCTCTCCTTAGATTTTAATATACATGTCATTTACAAATCTATTTTCTTATAACAATTTGATTTGTGTACTTAATCTAATTAGCGTATATAAAATTTATGTGATTTCGTATTTTTCTTTCTTCTTAATCTGTTTAGTATTTGTTTCAGTGTTTAATTTGTACATAATTTGATTTCATAATTCCTTTCTTTATATTATTTTATTGTTAAATACGCCTTACTACCTTCCCTGCCTCACGTGGTCTCAACTCTCTCCTGGTGGGTGTTGGTTGAGAAACTATTTGTTCATTGTTGGTTTTGGAATTGTCACCTACTGAACAATTGCTTTCGACATCAGGTGTTTTCGCATTAGGCGATGTATGATTGTTAGTGCTTTGGTTTCTAATTTGATCCAGGTGACGTTTTATTTCTCTGTTATTGTTCGCCAAAATACAACAATACGAACGCGGGCCCAGTTGTTGTTTTACAGTTGCCTGAGTCCAGCTTGCTTTGTTAGGATTTTTGTAGTCCCTAACCATAACTTTTTGACCCTTTAAAAATTCTGTGCTTCGTCTACCTTTGTGATTTACAACACACTCAGTCTGTTTTTTATTTATTATGCTTTCCACCGTAGGTGGTTTTAACAACGAAAATCTTGTTTTTAGTGTACGACCAAAAAATAATTTAGCAGGAGATTCGCCCGTAGTACAATGAATCGTATTTCGGTAATCGATCAAAAATCTATTTAAAATTGTATTAAAATCTTGTCTTTCATTAGCCTTTATGTTTGCATATAGTGATTTCTTAACAGTCTTTACAAAATTTTCTGCTTGACCATTAGTCGCTGGATGTCCTGGAGCAGTAAAAATGTGATTAACACCATTGTTTTTCATAAACGTTTTAAAATCATCAGAAGTAAACTGTCGTCCATTGTCACTAACTAACACGTCTGGTAAACCATATCGACAAAATACTTCTCTAAGCTTGTTGATAGTAAACAATGAAGTTATTTCCTTCGTTTTGAATACTTCTGCCCATTTTGTATAAGAATCTATAATAACCAATAAATGAAAACCTCTAATTGGTCCTGCAAAGTCTATGTGTACTCGACTCCAAGCCTTTCCTGTGGATTTCCACGGTATTAACAGACTCTTTTCTGGACTTGATAGTAGTTCCTGACAAGGAATACAATCTCGAATTAATTTCTCAATTTCAGAATCCATGCAAGGCCACCACACATAAGAACGTGCTAACAT